>NC_142711.1:10243939-10546969 GCF_055471065.1 Atractosteus spatula | reverse complement strand
TCAGTTTTCTGTCTGCTCATATTGCACGCACAGTAGTATAGACCCGATTTAATGGTGTCTGTCCTAATGACTAGGCTGTTTGGTTGGCATTTTGGATGTAATTAGTATTTGGTAAACACAGTGCGTGTGACTAGATGGTGTGTATTCAGGCAAGCTGTGTGCCCTGCATTCTGTTTATACACACTCCTCTCTTTGACGCTTTATCAGGCACAGCCTTGACAGACCACCCTGTGATTTGTCTCGTTCAGAAAACGTCTGCCGACAACTTTTGACCATTTTTTAATCTTTTTTTTCCTGTGTGGGCTGCACATCAGATGCAAAGCATGTCTGTTCAATGATATAATTGTCACATCTGAAGCAGCTGTGTCTGGCACTGTGATAGTTATTAAAATGTTTGGCTGACATGTAATTCAGAAGTTGTTAATGCTACAAATATGAATGTGTAAAAGTGTAGGTAGCGTTTTAAAATGAATTAATCAGCCCAAGGTTTCCAAGTGCTTTGTGTGCTTCTCTCTGAAATTGTTGTAATTGCAAATCGAAGACAAATATGCAGATTGAGTTACATGTAAGCATCAACTTCCTGCAGAGCTTCGGTAATTGTTCAGAAAATGCTTTCTTGTAATTTGGATGTTTGTATTAAGTTTAAGTTAAGTTTCCGTAAAGAATGTTCTGCCTTTGAAATCTGTTTTTCCAGTGGGTATCTTCCTGTTGAGAAAACATTCACTAGAATGTGAAAGTAAATAAGGGGCCTCCTAAACTACAGGGGCCTTTCTAATGACTCAAATCTGAAGATCTCCTTTTTAGTTCTTTCCAGAATTCACAAGAACCAGGGTAGAAGTTTTCAAAAAACCTTGCCGTTTCCATGCGAGCAGAATCTCTGCCAATGAATTAAAACCTACGGTAGTTAAACACAAAAAATATTAATTGCATACTAGCCCCCATTTCTTTTCTTCTGTGTTGAGCAAAAACATGAATTGCGTTTACTGCAGGCATAGGGGCAGCCTTTCTGTTCCTTTTGTGAAAGGGGTGCTACGCACCTGTGCTTATGGGGGTTTAGGCTGGTGTTTCGTGTGAGAGCTGAGAGTGCACCAGCCTGACCGCAGTCTGTCCCTGCGTGCGGCCGAGATGCAGACAACTGTTGTGGTCTGGAGAAGGAGCAGGAGCGTGAGAGCCTGCCTGAGAATCCCAGCTCAGCCACCCGCTAATTCTCCATTTCCATATGCTAGGTCAGGCGACAGCCTGGGCTGCACTTCAGCAAATTAAACTGGAGCAGGAGACGGCACTACTTTTCCATCTTATTAGCAGGATCATGCCGCCCTGCTAGTGCTGTCACAGTAAAACAGCTTGTGGGAGTGGACTGCGATAGCCGCTGATTTGAGCACGATGAAATAGTTTTACGTTGTGCTATATATTGCAAGGAACACAGGAGCTGGTGTGGGAAATTAAGGTTTTCACTTTGTTTTTAATCTGTGCCTTCTTTATTATTTTTTTCCTCTGGACATTGCTTGTTGACCCCTGCGGGTCCCTCGGGGAACTAGGGGCTACAACATTAGAGGAAGTTTTGGGAATAAAGCTTCTCTGTAGACTAACATGCTTTACAGATTTTGCTTTTAACGTACAATAAAAACGAGGCCCCTATTACTTCAGCTGCAGGGAACACTTGAATGGAGTGTACGCTTTTGGCCTTATTAGTGCGCGATATTGTATTTTGTCTCTGGACTGTTATAACCTCAGGGGACTGATTCAGACCCAGCGTCCCCTCCCTCCCCCCTCTCCTTTTCTTCCCCCTCTGCAAAACAAAAGGACTGTATGGTTTCTTGTAAAGAGGAGATTATGAGATAGGCACTTGAGCCTTTCTGCCCTTTGGCCAACAAGTGGCTTTGTTTGAAAAGATGGATTTGAGGTGGTACAAGTGGCACTGGGGAGGGACATTGTCCCAGTGATCCCTTCACCTCAGGTGTTGATTTGAGGGGGGCTTGGGGGTGGTGGAGGTGGGGGGGGAGTTGTTCTACTCATTGTCTTCCTCCTAGCTGTTGGCTGTTGCCTGTTCTTCACTGTTTGCATAAAATGCCAGGCGCTGATGGCAAGCACGCTCGTCCGGAGGTCCTGGCTGTCACCTGACTAACCCTGAGACTGGATTTTAAGTAGGCGTTTCAAAGGGCGCAAAGTGGTGGAGTAACAGCTTTGCTGCCCTGCGCAACCTCGTACTTCAAGGGAAGAATCCAAGCAAGGGTTTATGGTGACATCAAAGGGGAATTTGTCACTAGGCCTCCCCCGCATCTTCTGCGCCGCTGACGGGTTGTTTGAAAGTGTTACGTTGGGTGCCTTTTTTTGCACGTGGATGTGGCATGTATGAATATGGAAATTGAATTTTGCAGAAATTGTAGCAAGCTTAAAGGATGTTTGGTGATTGCAGCTTTTTTTTCTCCTTCATGTCTGAACAAGTACAGCAACAGTGCGAAGTCAAAGGCTCTGCTTCCGATCTGCTGTTGATGACACTGCAGTGTTAGGAAGGCCATGAAACATTTCAAGGCTGATCCCCAAAAAAGTAAAATGTTTGTCAGAAACAGTGAACGCATTTAGATCATTCTCCTTTATGCTTACCCATTTTAAAAATGACTCGTAGTAAACCTATTTTTGAATTACTGTGGGTAGAAATATGCAAATACCTTTCAATAGAGTGTCAGAAATGGTGTTTTGGTTCTATCTCTGGTATATAGCGATGTGGTGGAAGAAGATCTTAGGGCTCTTTTTCTCAGATGGTGCACTTTCAAACATTTTGTACATCATGGCATTTTGCAAACTTGAGAAAAAATAAAATGGCCTGATGGTTTATGTATTATTTTGGTGGAATACCCAAAGTGTCTTGTTGCACATGTGTGTACAACACACAAGACAGAAGTTTGGAAATTGCACGTCATGGGAGTTCAAGATTGAAGGACAAAAAAACAACGTCTGAGCAAGAGCTCTGTTACCCTGTCATCAATGGATAAGTATAGTTAATGGTATACTTAGAGGCAAACGCTGATTAAATGTCGAAAAGTTGTCGTAGTAATATGTGCTTTGGCCGCTGATGTGGGTGTGTGGAGCGGAGCAGTGTGCCACAGTATCTTTAGATTTATGTAAGTGTGTCTTGGGATGGCAAACATTGAGATACACTCTCCTAGGGCATAGTCCTGTATTTAGAGAAGGTTAATCTTTCTTAGCTAAGTTGTTTTATGAATACACAACATAAGATGGTGTTATTTAGATTTTCTGGAGGGCTGTGTTAAAATTACTCAGATTCTTTCTCAAATTGCAGGCGACAAACATTTTGGCAAGTGCCTTAATAGAGCACAGATAAGGGGAGAATGTTGAAATGGGTGAGGTAATTATTGGAGTTCCACAGGGATCTGTACAAGGACCATTGTTATTCCTAATTTATACCAATTATCTAGTTTCTAATTTAATTAGCAGAATAGTAATTTTTGTAGACAAAACCCTGTCTTTCAAAAAAGTGCTGGATGAGATCCTTGAATCAGTTATCTGCTGATCTAGCACTGGACGGGCTAGAATGAACAAATGGGAGCCTCTTATTTGTATAGTGAGTGTTCTTGAGTAAGCTGAAAATAATGCTGTTGATCTGATTTTATACAACTTATTTTTTCTATTAAAAAAATAGCTACCAGCAAAATTGAGCAGGAAGGTTTTACCTCCTGTAAAATACTAAACACGGGTAAAAAATAAAATTAGGAAAAAAAGCATTTTAAAAATGCTAAAAACTAAAAGCATTTACACAATGAAAGGCCTCCATGACACTACTAGTCCAACTACTGGGAAAGTTTTGCATGTGCTTGCAGATCCATGAAGAGCATGTACTGAATTTACATAATCTAAACTTAATTGTATCTGCGTTTTGTACTTTCAGTCTTTATAAAGTTTATAAATCGGAGACTAAACATTTTATATGCATTTCACAATTCTATTTATAATTGTTGTTACTGCTAAAAGTCGTTTATTAGCAGCGCACAAGCTTCCTGTGATTTTTTTTTACTCTGCCGTTGTTTGGTTTAAAAATGTTAAGAGATTTATGAAGTGTCTGTGTATGTAAGCCTTTAAGATGATTTTTTCAAACAAAAAGTGTAATTTAAACTTCTAAGGTACCATTGACACCACTAACATTGATGGTGACCAACAAGAAAAGTGGATATTTCTATATTAAAATACAAATTGTTTTATATATTAGGATTTTGTAATATTGCATATTCAATAAATATCACACACTATCCCTTTACACTGTTATCGTGAGGGAAGAGCAGAGGTATTTAATGTTTTAATTGTAATTAGAATATACCCAGTCTTTCAGCAATAGACAGCAGTTTACAGCATTTAGACAAATCTTGCAATCTGTCGATGGTGTTCACATTTGTGCATTTATTTCTCCAATGTATAGTGGCATTGGGTTAGATTACTTTCTAGCTGAAATTTTCATTCTAGTTGATTCGTTGTTGGTTAGAAGGAACAGCGAGGTGTAGCAGACCTTATTTGTTGATCATTATGCAAAGTGTACTAGAATGTGTTTATGCACAGGGGAAGAGCTCTGGAGGAGAGTCTCACAAACCAAACTGTTTCATAAGACTACATTACAAATCTCCCAGTATCCGGAAGGAACCAACAGAAGAAATTGTTCGTCACTCGAATCTAGCAGTTTAACCTAGTTGAGATTAAAAATCAGTCTTCCTGTTTTCGACGTATACTTATTTTGTGCTATGCAAAAACAGTCCACACCAGAGTAACCTTTTGAAATCCACTTATTTTGGATTAAAAGGTATTAATGCTGCTTAAGTGTAGTAGTTGAATGTGTTGCAGACAAGTATATATTGACACTGTTTAATTACCTTTTTGAATTTTTCTGAATACTGCTTCATCCTCACAAGCAGGAGTCCATAGCAGGATTAACAGTTCAAATGGCCAATATTTACATCTGCATTGATACCTAGGCTTTATTTCACACAGCTACTGACAACACCTTTCTTAGGTCATCTCCAGTTCCTGAAGATGGCCTAGCAGCAGAAAGATTTTTTTCATTGTGCTTTACCAGCAGGGTTTCACAACATTTGCAGTGTTCTGTGTTTAATTAGATCACATTCTAAGAAGAGAGAAGTTAGAGAATCTTACCAAAATTTTAATTTGTGTCCCACTAGGCCTGGTAGAAGGTAAGAGGTTGAACACTTTTCTTCTTTTTAACTTACAGGCTTTTTAGTGTTGAGAGTATATTTGTCACCCTCCTGATTTCTGTCACTCTTGTTTAGGACTACAGCAAAGTTCTCTTGACCTGTGTTTGCCATTCGTTTTAGAGCAGGGGAAATTGTAGTGCTGCTCTCAACCCTTTCCAGGGCTGTTACTTGTAGTTTCACTTATGTGGTCACATGTCTTTGCTGCCTGGACTGCCCATCACTTATTTTACATTGAGATATTATGTAAAATGTTATATTATATAGTTCCAAAGCTTTGAATGTTAGTTTTGGAGAAAAGTGTTGAATGTGATAAATCAGTGTTACTACTATCAAATCAGTCTACTCTATCTTTTCCGTCGCTGTGACACTTTCAGACTGCTTTATGACTCATTAACCATTAAGATGTGTTGGTAGCAAAACAGTCCTGATGTGGTCCAGTACACAGGAACTTGAGCATCCTTCTGCCTTCCCTCCCACAATGCCTCCACAAGTGCTTTAAAATGCCCAATATTTCCTTTTTTACATTTTGAACACTTCAATTTTGCCTGTATCAAAACTTTTGCCTCTGGTGCCTATGCTAGTCCCTTTTTCCCACTCAATTTCTCTTCAGACTTGTCTAATGCCTCACATTTCATTATATTAGCAACTGCTGTCACATGTGAATGAGTATCCTAATGATGAATTTAATGCTGTAAACCAATGAACCGTTTACCAGACTACAAGTAAAGGTAACTCTTGTTCTTTGTCACAAAATGTTGGAATATTGGTGTTTCTAGATTTCCTTTTTAATTCAATATCCCTTAAATGACTTTGCAAAATGCAAATGTTTAAAATGGATTAAAACACTTAGGATATCTGGTTTTGAAGTTTTATGCCAAAGATGTTCCCTGTCCCAGGAGTCCAAAAGTGCATACACATCATTTCATAGGTGGTGCTGCATGTTCACACAGAAGGATTTTGAGTTCGCATTTTCTATGCTGCTAGGTGCAAAAACTTGCAAAACCATGTGAACAATCCCCTGTGACTGCTTGACCTCATGGGACTGGACGGTCAAGCAAACTCATCTTGTGGTCATGAATGATGTAGAGCCCTTGACCTTCCTCTGTGGAAATTTCTGACCTCCGTTCTGCTGAGATAAATTCAAGCTCTGCTTCATGACGACTGAGTTCATGCACATGCCTGTATGCCAACAGAGGCTACCCCCCCCCCCCAAGTATGTGTTCCTATGGCTGCCTATTTTGTTGAAATCTTCATTCAGGAATGAACCTTGCATTGAGGAACACCAGATGTTTTGTGTTTTTCATGTGTTATACAGTGATCTGATAGCTGTTATGACTTGATAGGCACTTCTGATCTTCCGGTTGGTCCCCTTAACATTAGGTTAGTGAGTTTTGTTGGAATTCTGCTATGGGTCTCCCATTTTCTACAATAAAGACTTTCTTTGGCCATTGTGCCTAATGAGATGTAAGACTGACTTAATTGTAAATATATTCTGAAGAGTTTTTTTACGTTTTAACTGCCTCCACTACATAACAGCAGGCACATATGAAGCTGACTAGTGATGTACTTTAAATGTTTGATCAGAAACCTTCACTGTCTTGAAAAGGACAGGCTCATTTGGAGCCTCCTCCATTTATAGCATATGATTTTAACATCCGAGGGAATCTGCATCAGCGCAACCCTTTGAAATCCAATTTTCAATAAAGAAATATAAATACAACCTCTTACAGACAATTGATCTAAACATAATTTAGTGTAATGTTTTATCAACTTTTTTCCAAAGTTGGCTGAATATTGATTCATCCTCACAAGAATGAATTGAGTTCAAATGGAAGGGATGCCAGTATTTAAATTTGCATGGATACCTAGGTGGTATTCTGTGGCTGATTAATTTATGTACAGTCAGCTTAAAAAATGTATATCAATTTTTTTAAATGTAGGTACTTATAGGTTTGTTATAGAATCCCAGTGCTATAGCTGGATGTCTAAATGTTTTTAGGTTTTTGTAGTTTTGCCTCCTTGCAGGATTGACATTCAGTAATCGTGCACACACCCATTTCCACTGCTCTTTTGCATTTTCATTAGGAGTGTGTTGTGTACCGCAGGACCACTGCTACAGTACACAGCTCTGCTGCTCGTGCATTGCAGGCGTGGAGCTGTGCTGCAATGATTTGAGGAAAATCTCACCGCAAGGACATTTCACAGTCCCTTTTAACACCCTTCTTAGCAAAGTTAACTTTAAGATGTCACGGACTAGTTTTCATCACAAGTGGTTTTGGTAAGGAACTGGAACTGGTCTCATGGCTTCTAATGAGTCCCAATCATACAGGATTTCCTTGGGAATGTCCTGTTTCCATAGCTGGTCTAAGAATTCTGTCTTTTGAAAGCGTAGTTCTCACCTTCTGGGTTTTTTTTAAAGCACGTTGTATATGGAGATCATGTTTCTCCTTCTTGGAGGTTGATGCTTTGCCTCCCAGCTAGTGTGTGCAGAGCTGCAGTCTGTGCCTGAATCCCCTGTGGCCATTGCCTGACAGTCCCTGCTTGTGATCAGCACTCAGCCACATGGCAGCCAAGTATTTGCAGTCTGCTCACTGTGTGCGCTTGGCCACTCTGGGGCATTTTTCTCCTCTTACCATTTATTTTATGAGGCTTTTGCTGCTGTATCAAGCCTATTGTAGTGTCCATAATAAGCAGATTAACTGGATTCTGATATGAACCTGCCCAAGACTGAATGCCTCGTCATAACTATGTAACCATTGAAATCATTTTAGAAAATATGCCCATTCTAACCTGAGACCTAACAATGGGTACCGCCATGTTAAAATTTATAAGAATTGCATCCTGTTGAACTTTTGTTCTTGTAGTGTTGCAGAGCTCTGCCCTGTCTGTTACAAGTGCTGTCCTGTTTACCAGGGCCTGTGAGAAATGTGCTTCTGCTCGAAAAGGATGTGAGGTCAAACCCCAGCTCCTTGCGAGACTGCTCTTTAATGTTCCCTTACACCTTAACCACTTGAGCTGCTTGTAAATGCGAGAGCCAGGCTGAGCAGGCATCTATATTTTAGCAAAATGTATTTTAGATACCTGCAGTTTAAATGTGAAGATGAGCTTTAAAATCTAAAACTCCATGGTTTGTTGGATTTAGTTTTAAGCTGAAAATTGTAAATGTCTGGAGGCATTCAGTTAAGACAAAGGTACCTCTTAACTAAAAAGTTATTGGTAAACGTTTATCAGAATTTTGGATCCCTGTAGGACGTTTTAAGAGATGTTAAAGTTTTTTAAAGTTTTAAGTTCCGATTTTTCACAATGTAGTTCAGTTAAAATTAGACAAGTTCAGGTTCCAAATCATTGAAATTGGTAGTACACTCGATTGCTTCTTTGAGTAGTAATTTTTTAAGTCTTACTAGTTTTCGATGATTGGCTGCATGAAGTGCTTAACAGACCCATTTTAACATTGCTTTTCTGCACGCTGTAGGAACCCTGCAGATGTTGCAATTGCTGAGTTGTCTTCAGATGACATGGAAAACTGTAAGGTTCCTAAAGGCCTTATTTAGTCAAGTACTCTTAATTGTTGATTCTGCTTGTATGTTAAACTCGATCACATTGCTTGTGCTGAAAGTAGATGTTAGTTTTATATTAATATTTTTATCTTATTATTTTAAGATTCCTGCATTTCTTTGATCTCTCTAGATCTTTCAAATGCTGCCGCCTGTCAAATCACCAGCATAAATCATCTTTCCTCACACATTTGAGTCTACACATTCTGATTTTACTTTTTAGCTGCTGTACAGGAGCCAGATGAGTTCCTGGGCTGTATAGTACATTAATGAAGTGACCATTAATGTACTATACAGCCCGTGTGTGTGTGTACATTAATGGTCACCATGTGTGGAGTATGTATGGCAATGGTTGGCCACATTATCTGGGCTGTTTTATAACAGCAGGCAAGTGTGATTCTATCTCAACGTGAGGAAGTTGATACATGATTAGTAGTGCTTCAGGTGTTGCTCAGAGTAGTTAGAAGTGATGAATATCAAGTTGAAAAAGGACTAGTTTTTACCTGAATAATGAGTATCGGAACACTTGTCTTACACCACAGGATTCCCAGAAATATCGCTAGTTAGGCTCTATTTAACACAGCTATCTCTGTTGGGTCATTTGGTACACTTCTCCAGGTCACCTTGATTGTGGTAGAAGTAGATGTGTAGGGTTTTCTGATTTTTTTTTAGTATGCCTTTGAAAGCATTATATTAATGAACCTTATTAAAATAGTTAAAAGTTTGCCAGCTGTGCATTGTAATTCAGATTTATTTCATAGTGCAAAATCAGGATTGAGTGGGTACTTTCCAGAGACTATGAAAATGTTGTGGGGGCCAAAGACTAAGTGATGAGAATGTTTAGGGGATTATAGAATGAACATCTTACTGGTTACCTTTTCTGGCAGAGAAATTAAGTTAACAAGATCAACGAATGCTGGAGCACTACTGTCAAATTAGCGTTTCAGTGTATCTAAGACGCATGTTGTCGTTGATTATAGCTGTATAAAGTGCAAGATCTTGTGGAGTTCAGGCTACAGCATTTGCCCAAGATCTTTGCACCCTGGTTGCCATTTTAATGAGTAGCAGTTTTTTTTTCTTTCACACTTTTCAGGAGCATGTCATTGTCTTGGTTCAAGGTGCACCCAATTGTCTAAATAGCTGTTTACAGGAAATATGTATTTTGCACCACAGTGATGTGGTTTTTGAAAGGTTACATTTAAAGCACACCACCAATGAGATGAAAGAATGTAATAGTAAGAGAAGATCGGATCTCTTTACTTCATTTTGTAGAATTTACTTCCTTTCATTTTGTTTGTCTTAAAGATGTTACCATAAGACTTATCCTTCAGTAAAATATTTATAAAGGGCACCTGTCTAAGCACATTTAATCCAGTGAAACATGATGCCTATGAAAATATTCCGGTATTGGAATGGCACTGACGTCATAGTATATGTATATGGCTTTTATTTGTTATTATTGTTTAGTCATTGGTTCATCTGCTACTGAAGTTGCAGCCAGCTGGCCATAGAGCACATGTGCTATGGCAATAGCAGTGGTTATGTGATGCTTGATTGTGCAAAGACATAATTGAAAAATTGTACCAACTGCGCATTGTTTTCTTAATGAAAGCACAATTCTGTGCTAGTTATTTCAATGGTGTGGCTGTGTCCATTTTCAAAGCTAAAAATTAAATGTGAACTGTACGTCAGTCTTCCATTTGCAGAAACATTTCTTCTAAAATGCTGGTGGATGTTCAGTTATTATGCTGGCGTACCTTCTAAGAATCAAAAACTGCCAGATTTGGCCAGGGTTCACCCAGTCTTGTCTTGCAATAGATTGTACTCTAAAATCTTAAGTGTATTCCATTTTGAAGCAAGCAAACCTAGTGAAAAGTTTTTTTTATAGGTCAAATCTTCCCACCCAATTTGGAATTGCCAGTTGTTTTTAAGACTCGGCTCTCTAGCAACTACTGTGCCCACTTGGGAGAGAATTAGACATAGATGCTTCAACACACCCACCTGCCTTTGTCAGTGCTAGCAAAGGAAACCATACTGGTGCTTATAAAAGTGATATTATTGCAATCTGAATTGCATGTTGATTGGTTTAGGAAGCTTGTTGAATACCTGGCATTGACTGTTTTCAGAGATCACTATTTTTTGGTTAAATTTAGTTAAATCTACTGCAGTTTCAGGTGATTGAAGATCGTGTAATTGAGGTTGCTTACAATTCTGACTCTTTAAACGTGCGTAATTTGTGAAGAAAGGTTTATGAAGTCGATCACAGTGAATTACTGGTTGTTGGAAGTTAGTAGGATTCAGTTTCTTAAATACCTGTAAGTAGAATACATGCTACAGGAGTTTCCATTGTGTAGATTGACTGCTTAGATCTTGGGAGACAGTGAAAAGCACCACAGTAACAAAGTAAAAGACTAGAAGTTGTTTCATGCTGATTGGTTAACACATGTCTTTCAGTAGTTTCCATAGTTCTTACTGGACCACAAATACTCACCAGAGTACTCCCTGCTTTATCCATGCTGGGGGGTGCTTAAGCAGCAGGAGCAATGTAGTCTGAAATGTGAATAGAAATGATTGGGATAAAGGAACATTGCAGTTTTATTGATAACTGTTGGAGATTAAAACCTCAGAAAACATCATTTGAATGTCTTACTGTTTATATGATAGAGAATACATGGTCATTACAGATGCGTTTGACAATTGTGGTTGATATAATCTGTAAATTTTGGATGGTGAACGAACGAAAGATAGTCCTCCGTTAGAAAATGAGCATTCTAAAGCATAATTATACTAAATTATAAAAAGCTTGTTACCGTGTTTGGAAAATGGATTACCTGGTGTTTCCGAAATACGTTTTCAAGCTGCTTTTAAAATAACATTGTTTATATAAAAATATATATTTGTTTTGTCATACTGGATAGCTGCTTAAAGTCTCTCTGACACAATTGTATTGGGCTATGATTAAAGGAAAGGTCTCCTGGCTTATACACACTGAATCGCCAGTCAGATCACAAATGACCTACCACATTTTAACTTTCTTCTCTGTGCTTTTGTACAATGCTTAGTTTGTACAGGGTACTACATGTTACAGTGTGCTTATTGTGGTGAGAAGAGGAAGTGTGTGGCATTTTGGAGGGCGAAGCGAATTAGACTCAGAAGCGGCAAGTTTAGAGCACGCTTCTAATTAGGATGGAAATGGTGTACTTAAGCAGCTCAGTTGTGCCATTTTTTGGATACTTTTTATGAATTTGAGTTAAAATTAGATACAGAGCTTCAGTAGGGGCCTACAGGAATTAAGATATTGTACGTTCACCAGATAGTTGCATTTTACATGCAGTACGTCATACTTTTACAGTTTTAAGTTGTCAAAACAGCTGCTTAAAATAAACCTTAACACATGATTCTAAAATCAATTTATAAGCTGCTTTTACAGTAGTACTTAAAAATTCTATCTTGTCTCATGAGTATTTAATATCAAGTGAGTTTTTGCAAAGGTACCAGATGGCTGTTAGGAAGAGCAACGACTTTTTGAGAGGCGATTTCCAAAATGTTTGGATCTCTTCTAGTGTAGTCATTAATCATTATCTAAAACATTCCTGGCACTCTCCCGGGATCTTTGGAACAACTGTTTTGTCAGCTCTTTCATCTTACGCGCATAAACCTGGTTTAAAGGTGAAATTTCAAAATTCATTGTGAAGTTGTCAAAAGGGGGTTATTCCTCGTGTGCAAATTGCTGCTACATAACCTGCTACTTTAAATGCATTCAAATACCTCAGGGAGAAATTCACTGGAGACACGCTGGGAAAAGAAACCAGTCTGCAGACAAGCCGCAGTAGCCAGAGGAGTCCAAATTCTGATGGGTAGCTCCTTGCTCCTTCTCATAGCCCATCCCATAAGCTGTGGTTGTCTGCTCCTCTCCCCGCCCATCTTAAACTTAGTTCTGGGGAGACTATCCACGAAGCTTAGGTGAGGGGGGCTTGTATGGCGTCTTTCTGCAGCGGTGCTGACAAAACTGAAATCGAGCAAGTTAGATAATTTGTTTAGAAATGTTTCGCACAGTTCAGTCAAGGTGGCGGAAGTATGGAACCCTTCTGGGTAGTGGGAATCGGAACAAACTACACAGCCATGTTGAAGCTGATGATCACGGCTTCTTTCCAGAATCAGGTGGGTGAGATCCTTGGATCAATTAGCTAACTGCCGAACAGGTTCCGTGGGCTGGATGGCCTCTCATAAGCAAATATTTGTATGTTTGTATGTAGTAGAATTCTGAGGAGCCTTCGCTGAAGCCATTCCTTTTAAAAACCGATATAGTCCCGAAATAGTTCATTTCTCAGATCTGTAACTGGACAACATATATAACTTTCTTTGCATATCTGAGCAGTTTAACGGTTCGAAATACCACCGGGTACCAAGCCAAAATAATGTACAAAAGCAAATGATCACCGCGTGATTTTCTTACAGACAGGCGTTTAAAACATCAAACGTTGTGTACAAAAATATGGAATGATCCTAAAGCTTTGGTTGTCATGTATTTGTACGTTTCAGTACTAATTACTTTATTCTGCTCTGTCATTATTTTTTTAAAGAGAATTTATGCAGCAGACACACGCATTCCATTGTGTATTTAGGAACTTTATCCAGCTCAATTTGCAAACATCACAATCACATTTGTGTTATGAACTCCAGCTTATCAACATTTCTGTTCTTGCCAATTTGCAAGAGTGTCATTTCATTTTTTGCTGATTGCCAGTCCCTGTATTTAACATTTCCAGTGCAGTTGTTTCAACAAATAAGCCCATGTTTTTTAATGGTATTGTAAGAAGACTGCTTTCATAGTACACAAAGTGAAAGGGGGGAGATGATAAAGATGGCAAAGGTAAGAACACAAGTAGAACTGGTAGAATACTATATCCAGGGATTATTACTGTGTCCTTGGACTGAGTTCAGAGGGGAGTAATGGGAATAATTCCTGGTCCAAAAGGAATGTCGTACACAAGTAAAAGGAGCTGGAAGTCTTCAGTCTTGGAACGTTATGTATGAGACTGAGGAAACTTAGTAGTCGTATGCATAGTAGTCGTATGTACTTGTGTAATAACCCCCTTAAAAATAATTCTCAGACATATAATTGTTTATAGCACACAAACTCAAATCTTCTTACTCTTGAGCAGCACAGCTGTGCAGCGCAAGAACACTCTCAGCCTGTACTGTAATCAGCGCTGTTCTTTGTAGCTCAGGGATTTAAGTTTTTCTTGTGAATTTGCTCAGACCATGGCCAGCAGACGCGAATCTGATGTGACAAGTGATACTGGTGCAGTGAAGATGCAGGGTAGAAAGGTTACGCTAGAAACAAAAATGGATATAATAAGTAGATATGAAATCTGGAGGTGAATTATCAAAGTTTGCATGTGAGCTTGGACCGGTGTTATCCTTGTGAATACCGCTGCAAAAGACCAAACAAATAGTGGATCTTCCCACCTGAAATAAACTTATCACTAACCCAAGAGGAAGTGGAGAAACCTTTAATTTTCTGGATAGCAGATCAAACAGGTACATGCCTTAATTGATGAAAGGCAGTGCTTTTAAATATTACATTAATTCTATGATAAGTCATATTTCTCTTTCAGTTTTCTAATGTACAATAATACATTACCATATATACATGAAATTTTGCATACAAACGTGTTGCACTGTTGTCCGCAATGCTTAGCTATGTCATAGATGCTAGGGCCATTACGTACAAAAGCATTTCCTCTCAATAGTAGAACATTCCGGGGGAAACAATCTGCCTGTAATTCTACGCACAGTATCAAGCCCTATAAAATGCAACAATTGCTTACTTTTTATGCAATTTTTTAATCTTATGGATATTGTAATTTTATGTACAGTATAAACCGTTTGAAGTGCCTAGGTCTAACCTGGGTGTTAGCCTTAATATGTATTGAAAATGCGACTTACACAGAATTTGGGGGTACGTAACAGGTTCAGGAATATAACCGCTACATAAGGTAATGATTGTATTTCACAGCCAGAATGGTGTTGAGAAATTCTATCTGTTGGAAAACTTCATGCTCAAGAATGCAATAAAGGAGAAATTGCAAGGGAGTGCAGAATTGTGAGGCATTTCTTATCACAGGGTCATGGCTGTCTGGAGCCAACTGGCTGCTGCTAAGGCCGAATCCCAGGGATCCTTCAGGAAATGGCTGTGGTCCTTGGATCAGAAGGCTGAAAATTAGCTGCCGCAAGTGGATTTTGAACTGACAAAGCTGCTGAAACTGTCATCCTGTATTGAATGGTGGTGCTGGGGTTTGGGTTTGAATGAGTGATTGCAGTGCAAGCCAAGCAGAGACATGAGCATAAATTAGGCCCAACAACGAGTTGGCTTCCATAGCACAGTGGCTTTCTTTGCAGTTTAATTAGAAGGAGAGAGTGTGATGGTTTATCTGCCTCGGCTTCCTATTTGAAGGGTGAAATAAACTGCCCTTTTATTTCGAAATGTAAAAGTTACTCTACTTTTTCCCGTATCCGTATAAGCGGCCAGGAGTGCCACCACCTTGTCGTCACCGAGCTGACCTGCATAGCCCTTTTGACCCAGTAGCTCGTCTGTGAAGGGAGCTGTGGTGGTGTACCTCGGTGAAACTCTCTTGCGAAGTCCGCCCTGCTGCATTGCAAGTGCCTCTGTTACTGGGGCGGCCATGTGGTGCCCCCAGTCAGAGGAGTGTCGTGTACACCAGGACCCCTTGCTCTTGAGCAATTTAGGGTGGCCTTGAGCCGCCCCAGGGCTGCTTTTTCTCATGTGTACTTAATAAGGCACCCAAAATGAAAAGGAAGCCGTGTGCTGGCCTAAATTTAAGTCTCCCCTTTGACCCTGCCCAGCGTCAGCAATTGCTGCACGGCTGGTCCTGGGCAGCCTTTTCGTATCGGATTACTGCTGGAATGTGTAGGTGCCAGCCTGTGCCCGAGCTCAAAGGCACTGTAACACCCGGACAGTACACAGCGCTTCAATTGACAAGTTCAGTGTCTTCCATGTCTTGAGCCATAAGATTATTTTTAAGGAATATGGAAATGCTCAGCAGTTTTAATTGTCATTTAAAATAGTCTGTGTAATTCTATCACACATTAAAAAATCACTTATTGATAATCACTTGGTGGTCGGAAACTGCTTATGTTTCAGATGACTAAGAATCTTTCCTCTTGTAAAGGGCTGGGCGTTTTTCCTGTGAAGTTATCAGTAGGTGTTTTCCACCGACTGCTTCGGCATGTTGTGGAAACCAAAGTTGTCCAAAACCATCTGCAATCTGCATGGATAGGTTGTCCTGAACAATTTTAAGAAGCTTTTTTAGTTTGGCAGTAGAAGCTGTGCAACTCCTTCATGTTTTCCCTATGAGATTCTTGCTTAATGGCAGCTTCCAGTTTTTCTCAAATGGTGCTGTATTCCAACTCTATCTTTTCAAATCAGGGCAGGCCACCTGGCCCATTCAGCAGTCTTTAGCTTATTGATCCAAGCATCTTGTCCAGCTGTCTCATGAAGGAAGCCAAAGTATTAGCCTCAACCAAAGGGCTGGGTAACTTGTTCCATACGAAGTACATTTTCCGTTCTCCACACAACCTTTCTTCTCAAAGAGTTGGGGAAGTATGGATCATTCGTTAGGATGTCTTGCACACTTGGAATAGTAACTTTTATAAAATGAATGTACATTAGTGCCGTGGTGTAACAGTATTGTCTCGAAGCGGTAAACGGGGCTTTCAACCCTCAAGTGAGTTATACACATTGCTAGATGGTAAACCTCTATAATGTGACGTGGAACCTCAGCATATGCAGACTGATTCAGTTTTGTTCCAATTGGCATAAGACAGCTAGTTGTTGCTGAATATGTCCATTTCAAGTGAGGCTCATAAGCACTGCGGACTTGCAAGGAAAAATGTGTAAACTGCATTTAGCTCTGAACTGTGTAAAAGCAAGTAAATAAGTAAATTAGGATTTAAAGCAGTAATGGATTATTTCTTGTTGGTATTATGAGAATTGTGTATTTTTCTGTACAGGTGCTTCCTGTCCTGTATTTTCACATGCACAAACCCTGGTTTCATTTTCAGAAAAAGTGTGCCATATTTTAAAGCCTGCTTTTCAGTCACATATGAACACTAGGCTACCTTGATTCTCACGTGGGAATGGTTAAAAAAAGCTGACCTACATTTGAAACAGTCGATAACTGACCTAAAAAGTCTGAAAGGGGTCCTAGTTCACTTGACAGAACCCAGGGAAAGCTCTGGGCTGATGAGTCAGTCAGCTCATCAGTGTACAGACTTGACTTTTTCTATTGACTTGTCAAGTGAAACTTCAACCCATGAGACTACTTGAAATGATTAGTGAGGTGAAGTAGTGATCTGGTGGAGTTTTTCTGAGTTAAGTCAGTGGGTGGAGAAAAGAAAGGTGAAGTGCCGTCACGTCTGAAGTAAAGTGTAATAGTTACTTGTGTTTAGGTAAATGAAACAGCCGATCGGAAGTCTGTTATGCAGTGTTAAACTTTAAAAAAAAAATTCATATGGAGCAGTTTATGCGATGTTTCATAGTTTTTCACAGGAAACCAAAGTTTCCTTTTTTTTAAAAGGGTTCTCGCCCCTCTTTCAAGACTTTTTTTAAAAAAGTATCATAGTGAAATAAAGCTCTCAAAGTTATTCACACACTATAAAGCTACACCCTCAGTATGTCCTTCTGCTTGCGTATACGGGAGGCATTATCTTCAGCTGCACTGGAGTACATTTAGAAAATTCTACTGTTGTAAATTTGATTTGACATTAAAATCTGTAGTGTAGTTTGTTTCAGATGTTTTTTTAAGAAGTCTCTTCCATCCCAGGGTATTGTTGCTGGAATTATGTATGCCATTTTCATTCCTGTGGTATAGAGATGTGGTATTGTAAATCGGCCGTAAATCGAATATATGTAGCAATAGTAAACACTGACGTAATGTCTAATTATACCAATACATTAATGAAAATCTTGAAAGGATGTTCACGTTTTCATACAAGAGATGTTTTTGATAACAGGAATATATGCACTGAGAAAACAAAACTAACAGGCCTTTATCTGCACTTTGATTCAACAGAGACTTAGTATAAATAATAGTGATGGATTAAAAAATCTTTCCAGAAGATTTATCTACATAATTTTTAATTTTTCCCCATTTTGTGCCCTTTATGGTATAGGGTATAGCCCATGTACTCTTTATAGTTAAGCAGTCAGTGAGAATTGGCTGTAACTTGCCCTTATGCACATTTTGTGCACTGTAATCTGTATCTATTGTCTTAAGTTTCCTCACTTTTTTTTTTTAGTTTCAGTACCCTTGACTTGAACACACTTTTCTTAATTAAACTGGATTGGCTGCAAAAGGAAAAGCTACATTCATTGAGCGTGGTAAAAACGCTCTTCCTCCTATGGTCCAGTAGGTGCAGAAATCCCATGTGGAAGCCAGGGGGGGATTGTGGGAATTTTGTCCCCTGTCCCTGCATCCCCCAAGGTCTCCCCACCCTTTACAGTGCCGCAGTTCTTAAAGCGGCAAGAGTTTACGTCACATTTCTGTGGATTTAACTAATTTAGTTTTCTATTTATAAAAATGTGGACTAGCCAGTTACATCCAGAGCAGTTTTGGAATCGGCAGCAAACTTGGCTTATGGCTCCATCTTTCTTGCCAGCACAGGGGAGAGATGTGCACTGCATGCAGGCCTCATCCAGAATATGCTGTCATCATCTGCTGTTTTTCCATTTTGCAGAGCAGCGTTAAGCATCCAAACTAGCACAGATCCCATTGATTGCCGTACAAGCTCAATATACCCAGCAAGCCTCAGGGGTCTTAATTGCATTGCATGCTGGAGCAGCCCTGGCCAACTTCACACCCTTCAAACCCTGGCAGCACTTGATCAATAGTGTGCTGCCACTAGAAATCCCAGTGACAACCGGTTCATCGAAGTCCAGATTTGCATGAAGTGTTCCTGGACTGTAGGCCCTAAGCAGTTGAGCCACACAGGAGTTTTTGTATGTAGAGATATAAGTCTGATAGCGATGGCAAAAAATAAAGTTTTCGCCTAAAGGGTATTTACTTGACTGCAGCTACCTAATGCCTTAAACAGTAGTGGAACAAGACTTTTCACCATTTTGGCCTGTTTAAACCAAGTCATACTGATCCTTTGTAACCGATCTTCCAACACAGACTTGTCTCCGGGCTTAGTCTTTACCGATCGGACGTTGGTGTTCAATTCCTTTACATCGTGTTTTTCAGCCTTCCCCGTCGGATCCATCGCTTGACCTGCCAGCGTCCGACAAGACGCACGCCGCAGGCCCCAACTCCCAGCTGGCCACCTGCGATGAGCAACAGGCAGGAGGGGACCAGAAGCAGAAGAAGAAAAAGAAGAAGAAAGTGAAAGCCAGTCCCGGGGAGGGCGGGGGCGAAGCCGGGCCGGAGGGCTGTGTGGATGGGTCGAGTCCCCTGAAGAACCCGGCCGCAGAACAGCCGGAGGAGAAGAAGAAAAAGAAGAAGCCAAAGGAGAAGAAGGAGCCGAAGGAACCCAAGCCGCCCAAAACCCCGAAAACACCTAAGACGCCAAAAGAGCCCAAGGAGAAGAAAGTCAAAACGACCACGCCGAAAGCAAAGAGCACCCCAAAAGTCAGGTAAGCAAGCATGCGATTTTAGAAACTGGAGGAACGCTTAGCAGAACGGTCCTGTATAGTTCAAGTGCTTCTGTTCACAAGCAGATGTGAGTGGTTATACTCACCTTTCCTGTCACAATTGGGGAATCCCCCTCTTTTGCAAGAGAAACCACTTGTCTTGAGCTTTTTATCTCCTTTACCAATTTTATCTCCTTTTTATTACAAGATGTAGTTTATTTTCCTGGGATATTTTACTTTTAAATAAAAGGTTTATTCAATAAAGGGGATATTGCTAGAAAAACAGCGTAAGGATGTAGTCAACAAGGACGAAGAGCATGCCCCCAGCTCCTGAAATGTTTCATTACATATTGAGAGAATAGCACTCGTTCAAAAATGGGTAAATTCAAATGTTTTACATGTTTATAATTTATACATAATGTCTCATTTATATTTAGGGGGCCAGGTAACAATTTTCCCTGGTATTTCCATATGCTTACAAAACCCTATCCCTAGAAAGAAACTCGCAATTAGGCAGTTTTAAAGATCTATGGAAAGTTTGCAGAGTGGAAGTTGTGCTAGCAGGTCTCATGATTTTACAGAAACTTTTCAGAATTTCTGGCATTTGAAAACTTTTTCTATGAAATCGCACATAATATACATTTTTAACTCTGCACCCATTGTGAACGTTATACCATCCCCATGATAAAATGTGTGGTTAATTGGTCACATGGTTTCGCTGCCGTGCTGGATTTGGATGAAACTTAAATGACTTCTCTAAAGAAACTTAAACTGAATGAAGCACAACATGACAAAGTAGTTTTTCAGTTAAGACTGATCATGGTAAGATGCTACCTTAAACATGACTGCCACAAGAAGAGCAAATTCAAGACTGGGGTCATTTGCATATATTTACATATTATAGTACATTTGGATAGGTCTGCTATGAATAAACAGTGACTGATGAAGAATTTATACTTTCACATTTTGGCCACGTGGTGTGGCTCATACACGCAATAAGTTTCTGTTTTCAAAAATGAATATTTCCAAATACAAAAATAGTTTTTGAAAACTTAAGTGAAGCGATTTGGTGCATATATCCCATGTCTTTCCCAAGACTTGGTTCAGGAGGACTTGATCGGTCACAAATTTTTGGCTATTGCAATACATTAGTCCAACATTCCAGTATCTTTCTGAATGCGCTTGATCAATTAGAAGAAAGCTTGGTAGCCTATAGAAATCCACAAGTGAATATGGTTAATGGGTCACGCGGTTTGGCAGACAAAGCCTTTGACCTGTCCTGGGTAAATGAAAAAAATCTTCATGGTTACTAGAGGACACTCAGAAAGCCTAGTTTCCTAGTATACATGACCTTGCCTGTGACCTCTGGCAATTTTGTAAAGATGCAAGATATTCTCTGTATCTTAGACCACATTTAGGTCATGATTATAGTACATATATAGGAAACCATGTAGTCTATCATAAATGTCCTTGTCTTTGACCTCACCTAAAGGTCAATGGCAAAGCTACATCAAATCTTGCAGCTATATTTGTTGTTAATTTGTATTTCAAGAAGTGACCTTCTCTAATGGTACTTGGCAGCGTGTCAGTGCAGTCTTTTGCACCTCCCTTGCATAATGGATAGACTGTCTTTTGGACAACAGGACATCTGCAGCTGAGTAAAAATTAGAACAAGCTCTCCATTAAATCTTAGCAGAATCGAATTCTAATACATTTACATTTTCAAGGCTTAATATTTTATGTCTTAGTTTATTTTGAAGGTCCGCTGTACACACTGCATCTGGTCAGTTTTGTTTTTACATTGCATAAAAATCATGAGATTTTCAATCGGGATTCTGTCATTTCAGCATCTTGCTCCTACATATTTAGGACTCGGTTTCAATTTGAAACTTTCAAAAAGTTCAAACCTGGATTCTGCTGCTCTCCCCCCTGTGACTAGAACTTCCCGTGTGGCAGTGCACACTTGGCACAATTGAAATAAGCATACTGAGGGCAGGGTTAGGTGGAGTCGGCCACAGTGCAGCTCTTGGCTGCTGGTGAAATGGCTACCTCTGCGTCGTCTTGGGCATCAGCAGGCTGGCTGTGAAGTCTGTGAGCAACAGACTGTTTGTGCAGTCGGTCGTGAATCT
This sequence comes from Atractosteus spatula, assembly GCF_055471065.1. Classification (NCBI taxonomy): domain Eukaryota; kingdom Metazoa; phylum Chordata; class Actinopteri; order Semionotiformes; family Lepisosteidae; genus Atractosteus; species Atractosteus spatula. Next base: position 10,525,416 of record NC_142711.1, on the reverse strand, counting down.
GCTGGAGTGCCTGCCATGTCAGAAGCTGATTGGCTTGATGGGAGGGCAGGTGGGAGGAGTTTGCCTATCGTTTCTTCTGTGTGATTCCAGGGCACTGGAAGGGAACAGGTTCTCTGACTGGGAGTCGGGACAAATTATGGCACTACTTGTGACAGGTCTTCCAAATTGACCTCCAGTAGTCTGGCATGAGGGCGGTCTCCTTCCAAGAGCAAATCTTGAAAAGTCCTGCTTGTAGCAGTTTGTAGTATTTTTGATATGTCTTCTCAAGCTGAGATATTCATTGGTGCCTACAAATAGATCTGGCAGTATTTGTGTCCATTGTCTCATCAATAGGCAGAGAGTACACCTTGCAGTTAGAGGCAGACTCATTTCAATATCCTGCACTATTTCGCCAATTTGTGATACTGTCCAGTGTGATCAGATCGCACTTTAAAATTGGTGTTTCTCAGGAGCTTGTAAAGCCGCAGAAGCAGAGATGCACTTTTTTACAACTTGTCCTGAATAAGTCCAAAGTTATTTGTGATAAGTTCACTTGCCATATAAACGTCTTGTAAAACAATGTCCATCTCCTTTCATGATCTTTTGAAAATCACTTGCTGCTCGTGTAGGCTTTTTGAGGGCTTTGATTTTTGCATTTGAATCTGTACTGAGTTGTATTTCTAGATTTTATTTTGCTTCTCAAATAAGTCTTGCATTTTACCCTGACAAAAAAGCATCAATGTACATTAAAAACACTCAAATTCTTTCCCTTCCAGTAGCCGTTTATAAAGTAAGCATGTAGCTGGAACTCCAATTTTTTTTATCCTCCCAAACTACATCAGCATACAGCTACGTTTATTAAATTCATAATGTGTATATATATTCATAGAAATGCTCCCCGTGGAATGGATGAAATTAAAAATCAGACTGGATTGAGGCTGTAGGCTGTAGTTTTCTCACCTCAAGTACAGGGGTTGTCCCTGTCAGCCCAGATGTAGACAGCTGGGAATTCCAAATTGGGTCAGTATATAATACACAATTGGTGATTCTATAGAAAAGCATTTTGATGGCAAAAGCAAAATTTTCATTTTTGATATAATCTTTAATATAAATATTTGTTCAGAATTCATATATCCAAAAATCAGCTCCGATTTTACCAGTGCCAAGATAGTTGTGTCAAAGATTGGCAATCGGCTTTCAGTCTTGTCGTCTGCTGCGTTTTGCGGGATATGGCTTTGTCTCAATTTTTTTCCCCAAAAATGTAAATTATTTTAGAGTTTTCTTGGTTCTCTAGATGGTATGTAATGTACATAGCAAGGCGGATATTAGTGATTGATCATCCACATTCCTCCAGCTTTGGCAAAGCTGTGTGGTTTACATAGCTATTATATGAAGTGATACAGGTTTATGTGAGATTGAATTACTTAGATGTAAGTGTCATCTGTCAGACTGATTTGTGCATTCAACAGTCTGGAAACAAAAATGAACTGGTGCCTGACCGTGGCTTGAGGCAATGTCCAGCCACACCTCTCTACTGGTACTCCACCCCCCACATTGTTTGGCTTACAGTTAAAAGGCAAATATTAGTGTTTGTCTGGCTCCTGGTGGATAAGTGCTTTACATAGGTCAATAAAATGTGACCAATATTCAAATTTGTATTAACCGACATGTAATGTGCAACTTAACACTTTGTTCTGTGCTTCATGATTATGCAAAATAATTACTGTACAAATCTATTAGTACAACAATTTGGTGATCTGGCTGCGTAATTTACTATTCCCTGCCACCTTCACCTCTGTACTTTTGTTGGTTCTTAAATAGCCCTGCTAATAGCCTTTATCATTTCCAGGGCAGAAAAAGAACTCTGGAGCTTTCAGGATATACCACTGTATAGTTCAAGTACAAGGGGAAAACAGCTTCTGTTTATCTAAATGTGGAATCAAGTGTGCTCACCTGGTTTGTATTTGATTTGCTTAGCAGATGCCCTTGTCCAGGGCAACTTACAGTATAGATGATAGACTAAGTTGAAGTATAGCACAAGGAACACTTGTGCATGTACAGTCAGGTAAAAATGTCAACTCACATTTGAATTTTCATTTGGCTATTGAAGAAAAATAAAACCCAATGTATGACCTAAAACTAAATAGGAGTAACAGTCTTCTATAGTTCAGTGTGTTATTTCATTTTGAATGGGGACATGGATTCATCATTGCTACTGTACTGAAAATAAAAATGTTATCAATTATACAGAATGAAGTAATGCCCAGCAGAACCGGCATTCATTGTGCTCAGTGCCTGGAGAGCAGACATTGGTGGGATTTATTCATAGTACTCAAATTATATAAACTATAGACAGATGTTCATAATTTTTAAATTTGAACAACTGTTACCAAGAGAGTTTCAACATTTCAGACATCTGAAGTTAATTTTCCATTTCCCATGATTTTTGAAAATGGAATCCTGTCAAGTTCTGAAAACACGGATGTAGCACTAACATTCAAACTGCGGCAAAAGGCAGACAGTGGCTCAACGCAAGAAGCCGTGTAAGGGAATATAAATTAGCTATAGACCACATGCAAATGTAAACTCTGCCCTCTATTTCTATGGCAACCCAGGTGAATTCTGCCAAGCTTTTATTGGGTATAAAATGGGTTTGCTTTAAAACTATAATTGATTTTTTTTTCGTGTGATGTTTTAGAGGTAGTAAAAGACATTCCCATTAAGTAATAACTTCAGTAGACGTGCAAATGACTTCAGAAATGTGAAAGTCAATTTCTTAGCAACACTGTAGCTCACCATGTGCTCTTTCAGTGCCTTGTGCCTCTTCAAGTGGTTTCATCCACTAAGTTACACAGGTACTAAATTACATAAGTCACAATCTTTATGAATGGCTTTTATACCATTGGCTTGCATTGCAGTCTTTGACGTAAAACAATGAGGCCTTATTGGTCTTGCATTTGAGCGTCACAGTTTTGACTGTTTTGTGGATTTTGTAGCCTCAAATCTGAACTCCCACTGTGACTGTGTGCTGTGACTTTATTATATCTCCATAAATAGGCTCCTGTCACACCACACCTCAATCTGCAAGTAAGCACACTTTAGAACCTGATGCCCTGCTTTCTTCGTCGTCGTCTGTAGTTTTGGCATAGAGGATCCAAATTCTGATCATTTCCCAACAATTGCTGCGATACTTTGCCAGTGTTTTTTTGTAGCAAGCTTTGAAGATTTACTGTGGGGTTGTACCTTGGACTCATAATTCAGGTGGCCTAATCATAATCAGTGTCAGCTTCCTTCATAAGTGTTGAACTGGAACTGTTCCATTTCTTATTTCTTTCAGTGACTTTCCTTTCGTTAACTTTTTTTTTAGTTGAGGTTTGTTGGTAGTCCATTCATTATGTTCTCGGTGTTATGCAGTGTTATTGTAAGTCTGACTAAACTACGTAGTATTTTTTCAACTAATGTTATCTTAAAGGGAAAAACTGTCATGCTACATTTCCATGGGCCAGTGACCCAGAGTGCATTCAGCTAAATTCAAGCCAGTTGTCTTCATACTTTTATTTGTCTATGAACTGCACTTGCAGAATAATGCAAACTGTAGTGTTCATCATGTTAAAGATGTTAAGATGACATTTTTGGGTTTCTCAACGGTGTCAGATGCTGTTTGTTGGTAACGGATCATAACTTTGTTCTTTATTACTCATTAAATTGTGATATGTTTGCGGAAGGGATCATTAGCACAGATGACAGAGCACATAAATAGGCCTAACTGCTGCTAATCTGAAAGAGGTTCATTAAAGGTGAAGTGATTTTCCGTGTTTATATTTTTGTTTTTGACATTTTGCACTGCAGGTTGGAAAAAAAGGAATAAATCTTCATAAAGACACTTTGTATGAACAAATTTATTTTGGGGGGGAAAGCAGCCACAAAAGACGTAATGAACTTGCTTTAAAATGTATCTCTTAGATCTATACTTGGTTACAATGATGTCTGAGTTTAGGGGAAATAAATTGCTTAACAGCAGGTTTTAAGTCTGATTTGTTTTCTAAAATGTCACTAAAAAGCACATCTTCAAAGTACAGGACGTTAATTCTTTTAATCTTTTCAGAGACTAAAGCAAACCGCTGTATGAAATTTAGAAGGATAACCACTTTAGGAAAATTATTTATGCACAGTTTGTAGCAGGGATCGGGGCTACAGTTTGTGGGTTAAAGCTTGTATGGATTAGATGTCACGATCTTTTATTTTTTACGTCATAGACCCGTCATTTAACAGAATAGTTCTGCAGGGTGCATGACCTTGCTATGAAAAAGAAGATAGTGCTGTTGTCTTATGTAGAAACGGGTATAGGTGGTTTTGATTTGATTAGTGTTTAAAAGGGAAGGGGCTGTTTCAGGCTTTTTTTAGGGTTTCCTTCAAAATATCGGTTCTTTACGAGAATGCTGTGTTTATGGATGTTACAGGAAGCTGTGACTCACTGTTTTTGAAGCTGCAGCTTCCACCTGAAGAACGTGTATTTTTCTCTGTAAACAAAACCGTGTAGCTGCTGGTCTGTGGAGCTCTGGCACTCGTGGAGGTGTGTAGCTCAAGGTGACTCATTAGTGAAAGCAGGTGTTAACGCGCCCTGCTCCCACTCCCGTGTGTTAGTCCTAGCCGTGCTGTGCTCTAGCTTTGTTCCTGGACTTTGCTGTGGCTTGTACGTCTGTGCTGCGCAAGTTAGCATTTTTCAGCCTGTATCAGACCTCCGGGACAATTATTCTTTTCAGCAAGCAGCGTTTTGTGGATAAATTGTGCCGGGATTTTCCTCATTCAGCTCTATCAAGTTTCATGCTTCGTTTCAAGTACAGATTGTTTTTTTTTTTAAATCTCAAAACCTGACTTTCACTGTTACATTCAATGCGCATCACTTAAAGTATTCAAGTAAAGTCAGGTTCTTTTCTGAAGTTACTGCACAGACATCCTATGAAGTATCCTGAACAAGTAGCCTTCCTCCATTTTGTTCCAAAGTGTTGCAAGACGGGCTAAAGAGAAACAATACCCGTCTGTCACACTTTCCAAGGAGGCTGGAATAGCCATTAAAGTTATTTTCTGACATATTTGGAAGGCAAGACAGTGGTCATAGGAGCTTTGATAAAGGCCCCATTGTTGTTTTCACACAAAATGAGCTTGGGATCATGTAACCCCACTGCCAATAAGAAGTATGAATTTTTAAGCAGATGGATAAAATGGGGGCAAAAGTGGTCTGCCACACTGCGAAGAGACTAAAGGCTCGTCTTTTTCTCTCCCAGCATATTGTTATTTCATCATGCACTCTGGATATGCCATTTTACAAGACATTAAATCTGTTACCCGTAGTTCTTAGCAGTAGTGCCTGTGCCTTGGGTCCTCTAAATTAAATTGTTCGCAGCAGTCTATGATTTATAGAGGTCAGCTATCAAAAGCAGTTCTGTCATCTCCTTGAACCAGGCACTTGCTCACTTCCTTGATAGAGTTTGATAGAGTTGCCTTCTTTTCTTATTTGTTATGTTTTGGGGGGGCTCTGCGAGCAGTGATTTGATAAAAGCAAACCACAGAATGCTGTAGTGCAGGTGTTGAGAATGTTTGAAAGATGATTGAGGGAAGCAGATGGCTTTAGTCAGTGGCATCCAGCCAAAAGAGCAGGTGCTGGTCATGTGACCACTGGTTACCAGGGTAATCTGATTGCTCTTGGCATGCAGATGAAAGGAAAGGGGCCCAGTGCGCGGCTATAGCATTGTATAATTTGTGGCAGCGAGAGCGGAAATAAATGCTGGAAGTGGAGCCTCATAGTAGGGGTGGCTCTTGGCCATGTGTGGTGTAAACTTAGGGAGAGATGAGAGGGAATACAGTATGTTGCAGTTTTTTTTTTTCTTTTTTAGCTTGGAGATGAACTGTAAGAATGAAATAAATCCGTAGCGCGTCTTGCATGTCCGAAGTGCACTTCAGTGTAAAGTCCTTGACACCGCTGCGAAGTGAAAGAGCAAAATTGTACACCGGGCAACCAGCTTTATTTAACCATATCTGCCTTGATCTGGACCAGCGCTGCGAAAGTTAGCCCTTTTGTTCTTTATCCGCGTTGGTTCAGGAAAAAAGGATTTTGCATATTGCTTGTGACTGAAATTATTGAAGTTTCTTTTTTGTATAACAATTTTAGTAGGGACTAGTAATCTGAAATCCAAACCTACAGCTATAAACCCATTTGTAGCTCAGATGTTATTTATTCTTCATGCTAAACCCTGAATTACTTAACCACTTTCTTCCTCTTAAAAGCACTTCCTCTCGCACTGATGTGGAAGTGGCGTATGTCCTCCTTTTATTAAGAAATCTGTCAATCAATGGGGGGGAGGGGGAGTGAGAAATCAGCTCAAGAGCTCCTATTAAAATGAAATGTCAAGAAGACTTAAGGTTTTGCTTGAAATGCAGGACCTCTCTTCTTTAAGTGTCATTTAGTTGACCACTTTTTTACCACTTTTTTTTCTTTAACTGTTGCATTTTTGTACTGTATGTAGTGTATCTTTCCTCTGGGATTTGTCTGCTGGTCAGGCTGGGGACATTTAAGGAAGTGTCAGAGACTGAACCTCTAGACTCTGAACTTGGAGGGAGGGGTCGTGGGTTCAGATCGGGTTTGGGACACTGGGCATGTACCCATTTGCAAAGTTAGAAAAGTACCTTTAACACAAAGGGCTCACATTGCCAGGTGACTGCATTGCATCATTAAAGGGTCCCCAAGTCATCGTAATGAATGACTTCCCTGGTAAAATAAAGGAGTTAACATAATCCTAAATCCAATTCCTGCTTGAATATTTCAAATAGACATTTTTTTAAACGGCCTTTCTGATTAATTTATATGACCTTTTCTAGAAACTGATGCAGTTTTAGGAGAATGAAAAGTAGGGAAACAGTTTGAGTGCACAGAAATGCACTTGCATCTTGTGATTTGGGAGCAGGTGTAGGGAATTGAATTTCAGCGGTGCGTTTGTGTACTGAACATCCGTCATTTTCTGAAGTCACACACCCAAAGAAGGCTCCACAGCCGAAACGTTGTTTCCTTTCTTTTCAGCACAGAATAAACCTTTACTTGTTCCTTTGCAGCCTGCACATGCTGATGCAGCTCCCTACTTGAAACTTTTCTGAAGGGGGTTAGGTTTATTAATCTTTCACTTTTATCCCCTCTTTTCAGTGTTAAAAAGCCTGATCCCGAAACAAGCACTACAAAGAAGAAGGAAGGGAAGCGCAAGCGGGAATCCTCTGACAATTCTGACTTGGAAAAAACACCCCCTCCTTCTCCGGAGGAGGAGGAGGATCTGGGCGTTCAGGTAAAGATACTTAATCTTACTGGCTGTGGGGAATAAGGCAAGTGACAGAACTGGGCTATTGTATGGTACCTGTTACACTTAAATTTCAGGTGTAGTAAAAGCACTCTATCATGGTTACCTGTGGGACTAACCAAGGCGATCGTTTAAAGATGGGTGCGTTTGCATCGCAAAATACATATAATTGGGCCAAGTGAATTCCGGGTTTTTTTATTCATGGTGGTCTTCAAATGGACTGATGGCAACTGAAGCCTTTGAAATGTGTGGGCAGATTCATGTACTTAAGAGCCACATTTAAGTTTTCCATGCTTTTGAGTTTAATTTGTTGGTTTTCCCAGCCATCACTATTGTATATGCAACATTTTTCTATTTGCGGCATCCGAATTTTATTATAGATATGTTTTATTAATAGATACAGACAGGACTACCAGTGCATGAGCTATATTGCTAGTAATATTAGAGGAAATGTGAACTGGGTTTTTTTTTGTGCTGTTGCATATTACTGGAGTCAGAAAAATCGGATTTCTCCCCATCGTTTGCAATGAAGTGGGAGAAAAGAAATGGCAAGGTGTAAAATGGATAGTTTAAGGGTTGAAGTGACTAATTCTGTGTCCTTTACTAGGCATCCTGTGCTCAACTAGACAGAAATGGGAAATGCAGGACTCCAAAGCAGGCAGCCATTAAGTGTTTATTTGCCCAGATAACGCAGAGTAAAAGAAAACCTTTGTTCGAACTTTGCTATATGTGTGGTATGAAAGCTCGGTAGCTCTCTGCATTATTTCAAACATCATGTAAGATTTTGCCTGAATTGGAACCATAAGATATCCTTTTTCTTAAACATTTTTGCAAAGCCTTTTTAATAAAATTAGACAAGTGGTTTTCAATCTGTCATTTTTTCAAATGATCTAATTTTCTATGGCTCAAAAATGGTTTGCAGCGCATGTGCCCTCTAGCACCAAAAATTGGATAATGCTACTACTGCTAAGTTTATTTATAAAACATAAGTCAACTTCTTCCTCTTTAGTATGCTAATTGGAATTCCTTGGCATTATATCAGCTTTAATCCATTTAGCGTTGTATCACAATACAGTAAATTCTGTTAGACTGTAAGCATATGGAAGCAGTCAAAAAAGAACCATTCAGAAAAAACAAATGACCCAGGGTTTTGACATACTGTAATTATCTTGTTTCCCTGACTTATTCTTAAGGTACTTGCCAATTATGTTTTTCTGAAAGTCTAACCCATCTAATTTAGATTAACCTTACTTTTCTGGTATAGTTTTTCCCTGTCTGCACCCAATCGCTTGCATGTCCCCGCGTAAGGCAGTAGCGTGTGTCGAGTTATGAGCCGTGATAACCTGCCGTTGCAGAAGAGACGGTCCAGCAGGCAGGTCAAGAGGAAGCGTTACACGGAGGACTTGGAGTTCAAGATTTCCGATGAAGAAGGGGAGGATGGAGACGCCACAGGACAGAAGTCACCGTCAAACGCTTCGGAGCAGCAGGTCAGCTCTCATCCCACACGCTATGCTTCTTTCTTATGGCTGGTCAGGGGTGGTTGCGCAAGGAGGTTTTGCATGTTTGTATCGCTAACCTTTTGAAATAACTTTTAAGGAGGCTCCGGATGCAGAGGGCCCCGTTGTGGAAAAAATCATGGGTATGCGCATGGGGAAGAAGAAGGTAAGGACCTGCCTTTATTTTCGCCGAATGATCGGTAGATTTCTAGGAGATTGCCAAGTTACATTTGTAGAGCACTTGCTTGGGAGACGGTAACCCTGTCGGCATTTAGTAAACTTAAAAAATAATTGGGGTGATTTTTTTTTTCATTCAGTTGAAAATCTGAGCTTTAATCTCTGGATCAGTTACTGATTAGTATAATGTTAACCGTTTGAATAAAGTCTTTGATGTAGTTTACCTTTAACCCTTTCACACAAAGAGAAGTAGATGGTGTGTTATTCCTTTGAAACATCCTCAAATAAGTGTAGAACAAGTCAGCCAAAAATAATACTTGTGGCTTTTAGTAGTGCAGCTGCAAATTGGCTGCTGCCTGAGGAAATGGTACGTTTGGCGTCTGCTTAACACTGTGGTTTTGGCAGGAAGCCAAGCTCCGGGTCAGGTTATTGTGAATGGAGCTGCGTGTGGTTGAGGAGGAGTTAAAATGATTCATGACTCAGTTGACACGGAGAGCAGGGTGGTTGGGATTGATAGTTTTTTGTTGAGGTATTACAATAAAGTGAAAAGTCCTGCCAAAAGTGCATTCTAAGTTTTTAAAAAATTCAAACTGTGCTAGTTATTACCCTAAGTAGCTGTGGATTTAAATAGCATTGACAGATGGTTCTTTCAGACACATTCCTCTAATATTAAGCTTATTATTTCAGACGGAGTCTGGGGAAGAAGTGGATATTGAAGAATTTTACGTCAAATTCAAAAACTTGTGAGTCCTTATTCTAATTTGAAGTGTGCAATACTATTTTCTAAACAGAAATAATGACTGAACTAGAAATGTGAATTTTTTTAAAATGCTCTCAATAAAGGAGTGGGCTGTGTTCAAATGACTTTTAAAATCTGTGCATTCAACACAGTGCTTCTAAGCGGTAATGTTAAAAGCTTGGAAATGCAAGATGTAATGGTGCCATTTCAGGTTTAGGGACTGGCAATTCATTATTGAATTTACTCAGTTCTGGCCTCATAAGTTACCTTTTCAGCAATATTTCATAACTTAATGCAGTACTAGCCTTTTTATCCTTGTTCAACAGTTTACTGACTATAGAGTGATTTTTTTTACCTCAATACCCAGTGTGATGTTGAGATCCTTCTTTGAACATAGTGAGCCTATGCCGCAAAAGGACGCAAAATGTCAGTCTGAGAGAAGCATATAAATGGAAAATGCATAGTGTTAAAGCGTTTTATTTTTGAAGAGCTAGAAAAATTGCTGTTTTGGTTATTCTGTTTTCAGCCAATAGAATTTTTTTATATTGCCTTAGTATAAGAGGTTATTCCATACTCTGGAAAGCTGCTGAACCATTTTTAAGTATAAATATAAATATTTTGCGTTCCTCAGGTATCACTTTACTTTTTCTTGTCTGAATGTCAATACCATCAACAGCCACAAGCACAAACCTGTATTTAAAGTGTTTTTTAAAGTAATTCATATACACAGAAAAAAAGTTAAATGTCTAGTTTAGTGAGAAAGACTTGAAATCTTGAGTATTCCGAATTGTTTGGGTCTGTCCGAGGAAATGGCTGTGTGAATTGTGAAGGTGACTCTTAAGCTCCCTGTTTGCAGTTCCTACCTTCACTGTCGATGGGCTGACATAGAAGAGCTGGGGAAGGACAAAAGGGTCCACCAGAAAGTTAAGAGGTTCAAAGCTAAGCAGTCCCTTAACAATTTCCTCAGTGAGGTGAGCATCCTTCCTCTCCTGTCTTACGAGGACTGGTACACTCTCTGCTAAAGTCCCTTTATTGATCTTTAATTTGTTTTGTCCTGTTTCTGAGAAGAGATGAGTGCTTTTCACTGCTGTCAACTTCGCTCTTGCTGTGAATTTCTTGAGTGACATTTGGTTTTGTGAAAATCAGTGCTGTTATGTTAAATATTAGAATATTAGGCATGAAAGGTTTAGTGCTCAACACCAGTTTGTAGTATTAAAGCTTTAAGTTTTTTATATGATCAAATTATCATTCCATCAGATCGCAATCCAGAACTGAAGGCAAGCCTTGCTAATTTCCACATTGAATGCTTCACATTAAGGAATACCAAGCAGTCGAAAAACATTGCTTTTGAAAAGCCCTTTTGATTCCTCATTAGTGGATTGTAATTTCACACTTCATTTAAAATATTCTTAAACATTCTCTCACAGTAAAAAGGGTTTTGCACAATAATTAAGAGGCCCAGTTCATAAAGCCTGAGGAATTTGCTTTCCTCATGGGGGGATTCCTGCTGAATTGTAGCACTTTAATTAATGTGATTTGGGTTTTACTGTCATACATTCTCTTCAGCAAACTTAATATCTAGTTTCCCCTTTGGTTTTCAGATGGATGATGAGCCTTTCAATCCAGACTATGTGGAAGTGGATAGAATTCTGGATGTTTCTCAAAGCACTGATGACAATGGAGAGGTACCTTTCTAAATTTTTCCCCCTTGTAGTCACATAGGGGAAAAATGCTTAAGCATTTCATGGTATATTTTATTTATTTGTAAATTGTCAAATATAAATTGCTCGAACAATACACATTTTGTAAAGCAGCCCTTTTTCCACCACTTACCCTCAACTGTTCTAAAAAAAATTCATTTTTCTATAGCCTGTCACTCACTATCTGGTGAAGTGGTGTTCGCTTCCATATGAAGACAGCACTTGGGAACTGAAGCAGGACATAGACTCGGCTAAGATTGAAGAATTTGAGAAACTTATGGCCAGAGAGCCTGAGCTGAATCGAGTGGTAAGAATTTGCACCACACTCTTTTTTTTTTAATATGGGGGGAAAAGGACATGTTCTCGCGGTCACTAGGAAACCACTAATGGGAATTGTTTTATTTAAAACAGGAGCGGCCTCCTGCAAGCGACTGGCAGAAATCCGAGAGTTCCAGGGAATATAAAAATGGAAATGCACTCAGGGAATACCAGCTGGAGGGAGTCAATTGGCTGCTCTTCAATTGGTACAACGCGTATGTATACAATTAGTTATAACTACTCCTTCAAATGGTGCACCATCCCCTTTTTCAGCTGAGCAATATCTGCTATGTCTTTAAGCGTTTCAGTCATTTAACTTGATTTCATTTGCCATAAAATTTTTCAGGAGCATTTAAAGCGAATCATGAAGGGAGACCTTGTTACAGTAAAGCACAATTTCCTGATTCCCTTCTGCAGTCTTTTTTTCTCTTCCAGACTTAAACAAGGTTTTTACTCTAGAGCTGTTAGCTTTATGATTTTTTTTTTCAGACGAAACTGCATTTTGGCAGACGAAATGGGCTTGGGAAAAACTATCCAGTCCATTACATTCCTCTATGAGATTTTCTTGAAGGGAATTCATGGCCCTTTCCTGGTAATCGCACCGCTTTCTACCATTCCTAACTGGGAGAGGGAGTTTCACACATGGACTGAACTGAATGTGGTTGTGTACCATGGCAGTCAAGCCAGCCGGAGGACGATACAGACATACGAGATGAACTTCAGGGATCCACAGGTGTGTAGACCTAGACAATGCCTTGAAAAAGTTTATAGCAACCACAGGCTGCTGTCATTCTAACAGGTCTGAAGTGTAGATGCAGTAGCAGGGCGTTTTCCATCTTTTCAACCTTTTTGACAAACTTTTCAAATGTATGTTGTGCATGTGACTGTTTTATTGATATAAAAATATTTTGTGTTTAAACAAAATGCCACTTTGTGTGCTGATCTTCTGCGCTAGAAAGGAGCAGCACAGCTAGTATAAACTGCTTTTCTGGAAAACCTGAAAATTCAGTGTTTTCAGGGAACACTTCAGTAGAACTTGATTTTCTAGTATGACCTTGTATTTGGTGCTGAAAAAAACTGGTACCGCGTGAAGAATGTTTGTTTCTAACTGAACTCTGTTTATGGATTTTAAGAGTGTGGCAAGGGAGAGAAAAAACTAGCCATGCACTCCCTTGAAGCTCTATGCAGGTTAGTCCTCTTACACTCTGCATTGCATTTATTTTCTCTGTAAAATGCTGTTCCCTTCAGGGCCGTGTGATAAAGGGAGCCTACAAATTCCACGCTGTCATCACCACCTTTGAAATGATACTGACTGACTGCCCAGAACTGCGGAACATTCAGTGGCGCTGTGTTGTCATTGATGAGGCCCACCGACTGAAGAACAGGAATTGCAAGCTGCTGGAAGGGCTTAAAATGATGGATATGGTTAGTATTGCTCCAGCAAATCTGAAACATGCACTGTACGATAATGTCGAAGTGGGCCTTTACATGTTTCTCTCTCATTTGATGCAGGAGCACAAAGTTCTACTCACTGGGACTCCTTTACAGAATACAGTAGAAGAACTCTTCAGTTTATTGAATTTCTTAGAACCTGAAAGATTCCCTTCAGAGTCCACATTCATGCAAGAGTTCGGTGATTTGAAAACCGAGGAACAGGTATTTGGGGATAGTACATGCTTTATGACTGTTAATTGGTAAAACTCTTAGTGGTTGCAAATGACACTTCATAAACGTGTAGCAGGCAAGCAACTGACATTCTGATCTTCATTAAATTAGTTTTATTGTACAAGAATCATATGACTATTGCAGGTTTTTCCTCATGGTTGATATGTTTAATGTCATTATTATTATTTAAATCGCATGTTGTAATGAATTTATAAGTGCAATTTGCAACCTCTATCAAAATTTGTGTTGCATTTGCCTCTAAAACTACGGGAGTGTATTTTTCTAATAAAAAAGGCAAAAAAAATAATTTTAAGAGACTTACCATTGCTACAAACCCTTGAACATTTCAGTTGTTTTGTTTTTTAGAAATAGCTTTAAATGGGTTCCAGTAGTGACTTCAAAGGTGCAGTGCAGGAGGAAGAGGAACAGATAGCCATGTGACAGGACGATAACTTTATTCAGGTGAAAGGAAGAGGAAGTAGCATTAACTGCAAAGTGAGTTAAGGTATCCATTTAGATGAAAAATAGCTATGAATTGCCTATAGCCAGTTATTTAGCAAGAGGTATTCTATAGTTTTATATCCTTGCCTTCAGTCTGATTTTTACCTTATAATCTGATGGTCAGCAACTGTAACTGAAGTCATGGTTGGTGAAGTTGGTAAAAAAAAAAATCTTTAGAAATGGGATATTCAGGTGTGATCTAACATTTTAAAGAATGTCTAACAAGAACCTCGCATCTCATAGGTGCAAAAACTCCAAGGTATCTTGAAACCAATGATGCTGAGGCGACTGAAGGAAGATGTTGAGAAGAACTTGGCACCAAAGGAAGAGACCATCATTGAGGTAGAGCTCACCAACATCCAGAAGAAGTACTACCGTGCTATTCTGGAGAAGAACTTTGCCTTCCTATCTAAGGGGGGTGGAGGCGGCGGCAATGCAAATGTACCAAACCTTTTAAACACTATGATGGAGCTTAGGAAGTGCTGCAACCACCCTTACCTTATTAATGGTAAGATACTTGTTTTTTTTTTCCTGTTGTTTGATTGTTCTAGTAGTATCAAAATAGTCATTTCTTGAGTTGAAATCTTGTCATTTGGGAAGTAGAAAATAATTTTTGAGTGACTTATACATAATGAAGTTACCTCAATATAAATGTAAGTTGTTGTAGACTTTTAGTTTTGTACCAAAAGGTGGTGGGCTGGGAATCGAGTTTTGTATCTTGCTTCTTGTAGATGTTGGTCTTAAATTCCTAGTTACATGGTGTCCATGTGGATTCCTGACTGACAGTTGTCTTTTGGTGATGTAAGAGTTGAAAAGAGGTTTTAGGCTCGTGCCTGCTGTCTGTAAAAGTGGATTTCCTTACACTTGAGCTCTAGAGAAAACTGAGTGAAGCCATGCTGCCTGTTACTTATAAAGAAATGCTGTTAAACACCACCTCACATCTTGCCGATGCAGGTGCTGAAGAGAAAATTCTGGAAGAGTTCAGGGAGACTCATCATTCCGACTATCCAGATTTTCACCTCCAGGCGATGATCCAGGCTGCTGGAAAGCTAGTGCTGATTGACAAGCTGCTGCCAAAACTAAAGGCTGGTGGCCACAGGGTGCTTGTCTTCTCCCAGATGGTCCGATGCCTGGACATTTTGGAGGACTACCTCATCCAGAGAAGGTACGACTTAGCAGCATGCAGTGTCCCACCACTTGTGCCCCCCCCTCCCCCAACATACACAGACAAGTACTCATTACAAAAAAAATCCCGTCAGCTTTAGTTGATTTTGTACTTCTGCCATTTAAAGTCTATCTATATAGAATATTAATTGTACTCCACAGATGGACTTTCTTTTGATTCTACTTCTTTGGGAGTCACGGGGCTTGTTGCATTACCTAATTAATGCCTAGAAACGTTTTATTTTAACAACCCTTGAGAAATATGAAAAAACATATAATTAAACTAATTTTCACACAGCAACTGAGAATTTGAATAAGGTAGTTCTTGACTTGATTGATTGTATATCAGCGTTGGAGCATAATTACTCAGTGTCCTACATATTACACTAGGTATGAGATCTGTTTTTCCAAGAAGCTAAATGCTGTGTTTGTTTTTGCAGATACCCCTATGAACGAATTGATGGCAGAGTAAGGGGTAACCTTCGACAGGCAGCTATAGACAGGTTCTCCAGACCCGATTCAGATAGGTTTGTGTTTCTGCTGTGCACAAGAGCAGGAGGCCTGGGCATTAACCTCACTGCGGCAGATACCTGCATTATCTTTGATTCAGATTGGAATCCGCAGAATGATTTGCAGGTGAGACTGGGGTGATTGACTTGGAATGGCTCAGCCGTCTTGTTTTGTCTTGCATATTTAACTTTTGCGTTTATTCAATTCCTCTTCACTGTTGTTCTTCTTCTCTCCTGTAGGCTCAAGCAAGATGTCACAGGATTGGTCAGAGTAAAGCTGTCAAAATCTATCGGTTGATAACCAGGAATTCCTATGAAAGGGAGATGTTTGACAAAGCTAGTTTAAAGCTAGGTCTGGATAAGGCTGTGCTGCAGTCTATGAGTGGTAGAGAGAATGCTGCTAATGGGGTAGGTACACCAAACTAGTGCACTAGTACTTGTGTCTAGAATTTACTCTTGTCATAAGAAGCTCATCTGTGGAATATTGTACATTCACTAATGTGGATTTCCATTATGGAATGAATAGTTTACCCTGTTTTTATTGATCTGAATTCTGAAGTTAGTCATCCGAAGAATGTTTTGCTACATTACATTTCCAATCCTTACTTCCAAGTAATTTTAAATCATTGGGTCTAAAAATGTTTAAGCATTTTCCATTTTGAGTGTAGTGTTTCATAGTAACAGCCAGTAACTCCCTTGTATATGATGAAATACTGCAAATGTAATAAAAGGTAAATATTCAGTAGGTTAAAAAGCTGCGAACCCTACCCAAATTTGTTGAGTGCTCTTAGGCATTCAACATTAGAAAACAGAGCTAGCTACTTGAAGAAAGTCAGTTTTATAATAAGAACTTTCTTAATATATTGAATTGTCAAAAAGAACATAATTTCAATAAAACCCGATCGAGGTAAAAATATTCAGAACTATACATGCCAAGATGAAATGCGATGAGGATCAGTTTGTTGAAAGATAACTGGGATTTTGAATACATGTAAATTAGCTGAAGGCCAAACATTTTGAACATTTTGAAGATAATGGTTTAACCATTGAACTGTTCAGTGGAGTACTGAAAAACCGCCATGGTCCGTCGTAAGAACAGTAAGAACTGCTGGTATCGGCAGTGGAAGAAAGAGTTGTAATACAAGTTCATGTCACATTCAAGGTGCAGCAGCTTTCAAAGAAAGAAATTGAAGACCTGCTTCGCAAAGGAGCTTATGGGGCACTCATGGATGAGGAGGATGAAGGCTCCAAATTCTGTGAAGAGGATATTGATCAAATATTGCAGAGACGAACACAAACCATTACCATTGAATCTGAAGGAAAAGGATCCACTTTTGCAAAGGTGCAGTTCTCTACAGAATGAAGCATGAGAGAGATCAGTATGTTGGCTAATGCCACACTGCAAGGTCCTAATTAGTCATGATGTACAGCAGATGTATCTATTATATGAGAAGGACACCTGGTAAATGTGCATTTAAGTTGGTCATTATGCAGTTTTGTATCTGGTATCATTGTTAATTTCAACTCTTCCTTAAGGCAAGCTTTGTATCATCTGGGAACAGAACTGATATATCTCTGGAAGATCCTGACTTTTGGCAAAAATGGGCTAAGAAAGCCGAACTTGATATGGATGCAATAAATGGAAGGGTGAGTGATCTGTAACATTGCTTGTGAGAGGCATGGGTACGTTCCTAAAAACGGGCATATTCTGTGTATTGTTTTATCTTGCATTGATGTAATGGCTTATTTTCAGCCAGTTTGCTTTGATTAAAACAAAAAAATTAAAACTGAAAAATGTGTTCAGTACATAAGGTAGCTCTGTTTTAAGTTGAATTTCTGTTTTGACATTATTTCTGATAGTAACATGTCTGACAGGTGTCCCTGAACCTGTCTGACGGTCATTTGGTTCTGATAACAATCTGTGTGCGTGCTTTGGTTATTTTCACTACGTGTTGCACAAGATATACTGGCTGTTTCAGTCCTAAACACCCATGTGCTTGTAAACTGTCTGAAACACAAGCTTCATGGACTTGAAACCCTTAGATCTTTAAGGTATTTCAGGTATCCGACTGCTTTTAATTAGGGCATCTTAAAAATCAGGTATTGCATCTTAACAGGACTGCAAATTTAAGCACTATTCATAATGATGTCTTTCCCAACATTTGAGAACAGAGAACATTTAAGAAGTCGGAGAAAGTTTAAGCCTTTTCTGGATACATTTATGCACATTACAACCTTTTACTGCTGTGATACCTTTGAGTCAATCTAACGTGTTGCAGTATTTTTGAAAGTAATATCCAATTAAGAATTGGTTTCATTACCACTGGGTAATGTACAGGAAGAAGCTCCTTTTAGCACTGTTCTTTTAAACAGTCGTGTTACATTTTTTGAAAGGTTTAATTCATTGTTTTTTTTTCCTTCAGAATAACCTTGTAATTGACACACCAAGAATTAGGAAGCAGACCCGTCACTACAGTTCTGTGAAAGAGGAAGAAATGATGGAGTTTTCTGAGCTGGAAAGTGACTCAGAGGAGAAGCCCAATGTGAAGCTCCGCCGACCTCAGGATAAATCCCAGGGTTACCCTCGCAGTGAGTGCTTCAGAGTGGAGAAGAACCTGCTGGTGTACGGGTGAGTTCAGGGCAGAGGCCAAAAGGGTAGACTGAATGGAGAAAAAGATGGAGAGATAAATGAGAGAGAGAAGCCATTGAAGAATTATCGATTGAGGGTTTATCTCACTCAGACACCACAAGTCTGGTTCCTCCTTTTAAAATTGTGTATAAATATTCCCAAAGAAAAAGGTGGGTCAAATGGCTTTTAGAATACAAAGATTACAGGTCTTCACAGTGAAAGCTGGAAAATCTCTTGTTGAGAAGGGGCTGTTGTATGTTCTGTGCGATGTACATGTAAGATCACATTTTTCCATATGATTGGTTATTTTGTTTGTACCCCCCCCCCCCCCCCCTTGCAATGAGCAACAAAGGGTGTGGTGCTCTTGGGTGCAGACAGTTAATCAGACTATTGACACTTCTGCAGCTCAGTCTTCATGGTTCACTGGTCACACTGAATCTGACCAGCACTCTTCTAGTTAACAGTCTGGAGCCTCAGGCCATACAGGCAATTAAATCTGTCAAGTCTCACACCATGTTCTGCCAGGCTTGTTTTGCAGGAGGAAAATTTTGTTAAAGTTCAAAATGTCTCCTTAATTATGAGCCAAGATCATTTGCAGCATCTATATTTATAATGCCGGGTCATTGACAGAGGTGTTTTTGTTCATAATTGATTTCTGTTTTAAAGATGAGAGACAGAACACAATATTTTATTAAAACTGCATGCAGTGTTCTCCATATATCCAGACAAACTCTTATCAGCTATTCAGTGTCCTAATCGGTCTGCAAATACAGTTCTTTATCAATGATGTGAACACAAGTTAAAGCAACCTGCTAAATTCCTTTCCAGGAAGCTAGTATGGTTGGTCTGGCCTTTAGAGCATTGTATCTTTTTAAACAGGCAGGGTTTCAAATGCCCAGTCCTAATGAACGCCAGTCTGTTCTGAATGAGATTTAGATGGGTAACAAATGGTTCAGCATTTTTCAGTCCCTGTTACATGGATGACAAATGTTTAAACACTTGTTACCATTCTAACGGTCTCGGTATTTCTATAAATACCCTCTCAAAAGAAGAAACTAAGGCTCGCTCCTCCCCTCCCTTCTAGCTGGGGACGATGGACCGATATCCTGTCTCATGGGCGGTTTAAGCGGCAGCTGAAGGAGCAGGACGTGGAGACCATCTGCCGCGCTGTGCTGGTTTACTGCCTCAATCACTACAAGGGAGATGAGAACATCAAGAGCTTCATTTGGGACCTGATCACCCCTACTGAAGATGGACAGACCCGAGCTTTGCAGAACCACTCAGGTAGGTAACACCTCCAGAAGCCTGAACAGGGTGCTTTTGTTTAGAAAGAGTCCTGAATGAAAGTTGTCAGGCGCTAGTTTGTGAAAATTGTTTTGGATTGAGGGATTTTAATAACTGCGGTGTACTCCTGCTTAAGTATGTTTTATCTTGAGGGGCTGGTATTCATGAACATATTTGATGTATACGCTCTGCCTACTGTGTTTCCTTCATAGGCTTGTCTTGCATTGTGAAAGAACTAGACGAGTATTATGGTGTTTAACACGTCCATAGTAGCTTTCCTGAAGCATCTTATGTGAGCAGTTTAAACACAAGCTTGTCATGTATTCATGTTTTACACTGTGGGCCAAATCAAACACCTATAAAAAACATCCAGACAGCAGCTTGCTTTTGTGGCATCCCCCATTTACCAGGCTGAATAATCTTTGAATAATATGGGATGTTCTACAGATGTTCTGCTTTAACAGAGGTAACTACAGGACTGGGTAACAAAGCAGCGGGAATTTGCCAATGTAGATAAGTCTGGTCAAGTATATGTACATAGATTAAGTTTTAATTAAGGACGTACTACATGCCCAGTCAAGTTGATTTTACATTGAGATGGATTTTAACTTATTCCGCTAAAATTCCATCGCTGGAAAAAATGATCTTTAATTGAGGCACTGTCTTTTATCAATTTCACCGCTGTTCCCACAGGGCTGTCTGCTCCAGTACCCAGGGGACGCAAAGGAAAGAAGGTTAAAACACAGGCTGCTCAGCCATTCATTCAGCAGGCAGACTGGCTGGCAAGCTGTAACCCTGACACCCTCTTCCAGGAAGACAGTTACAAGAAGCACCTGAAGCACCACTGTAACAAGTAAGTCAGGCACCTTTTAGATTCTTTTAAAAGTAGAAGCTATACTGTGTGCTTTGGATGTACAAGGCAGACATTACGCCTAGATGCTTTTCTACCATATCTTCAAGCAAGAGTCTGTTAATAGAGTAGTGTTTAATAAGCCCAAATTAAGCTCAAGTTTCATTACACACAAGCAAGCTAAAATTGAAATGCTTGCAAGAATAGATCAATCCTGTAATTATACATGTCTGCAGGTTAGGATTAAAGATGAAGCTTGAAGCTTGTTTCCTGTGCTCTTAATTTGTATTTGTGAAATTGCTGGTTATGACAGCAGAATATATCATGAATTTCCCCCACAGAGTGCTGACTGTCCACCTTCATTCTCATTTGGACCTTACCATTGTGGTTTAACGTGCTGCTTAGTGCATTCCCTTTACCTCGCACCATGTCATGGATTTCTTGATTGTATGCTTCACAACACCTAGGATTCTTCATTTTAGATTTATAATCCGTTTCATTTTAGAATGACAGCAAATGTCTGCTAAAGGTTTAGCTTTCATATAGATAAGGGCCATCCTGTATACTGTGCTTTTTCTGTTGCTTCAAGGGTGTAGCATGATTTCCAGCCAGTTTTAGGTCTTGCAAGTCAGTCAGCACTTTCCAATTCTTAAGTCAGTCTTATTCTTGTAACATTCTATGAGTTTTATGAATTTATGGGACAACAGTTATATAATCCCTGTTATTCATTGTAAAACAATTCTCAAGGTTTTATAATTGCTAATTCACAAGTACCTGATTTTTGCTTCCATTGCATGGCATTGCTTTGTTGTAGAAGCTAGTCAAGTATGATTTTTTTATTTTTTAAAAAAAAACAGCCAGGTATTGTTCTGTCATGGCAAGGCCATAAAAGCTGGGTTTGCATAGCTGTCTTTTTACAACTTCTGATGTGCTTCCAAAAATGGAATCGGGCAACAGCTGAGGAAATTTTACGAGATAATGAAGCAGAACACTTACTGCCAGCCATCTGCTCGCTTGTTTACAAACTTGCCTCAGTACTTTAGAGGTGCTGGCAGGACGTGTCCAAACTTCACAAACTGCATTAGGTGGAAATAAATGAAATGCGCCTGGGCTCCGCTCTGCTCGCTTCCTCTCTGTGCAACGCAAACCGGTTGCCAGGCAGACCTGTTGGAAGCCAGCGAAAAGCACCACACAGAGGTGATTATGTGCCACCATCTGTCATGCTTCAAGCCTACCATACAGCATGGCTAATCAGCCTTGGCAGGATGATGGATGAACTGCAACAGATGCCAAAAGCTACTGTTGGCAAACAGTCCCAAAGTTAAGAACTTTTCTCTCTCCCTCCCTAGAGTCCTGCTGCGGGTCCGCATGCTGTACTATCTCAGGCAAGAAGTTATCGGCGACCAGGCAGACAAGATTTTAGAGGGCACGGATTCAAGGTTGGTGGAAAAGCGGCTGTTCTTTCTGTGGTGCCACTGTCACCAAGATGCGCGATCATCTACAGGGGGCACAAACAAGCCGCTTTTGGTGTAAATTAGACTGTGATTTGTATGTTGACGTACATTCACAAGCTGAACATGTAACTTTGTGACAGCGTTGTTTTAGGTTATTTGTGGGGGAAAGCCAGATCAGAACATGAAAAAATGTAAGAAAAGCGTACGTCTTTTCCTAAGCTGTAATACGTTCTTTTTTGTAATGTGTTGGAAATTGGTTAATGTTGCTCACAAGACATTTCCCTAGAACCAAAAGTAAGTTTTAGAAATTCCTCGATTTAACCTTTTTATTTTTCTTGGGGTCACAGTGAAATTGATGTTTGGATTCCTCAACCATTCCATGCTGAAGTGCCTACTGACTGGTGGAATAGGGAAGCTGATAAATCTCTGCTCATTGGAGTCTTTAAACATGGTATGTCGTTTAAGTGAGGTTTATTTAAATGTAAGATGTATGACCTGTTTCTACATTTTCTATTAATTATGTTTTCAGATCGCAGACTATTTTGCAGATCTTCAATCCCGTAGAGAGACTAGTATAAAATAAAGCAGTTTTCTGTGGATTGATCATTTAGCATAGTTTCTTATTAATGGTTGAGAAGCACTTGTAATGAGACCTTGCTCTGGTTTTCAGCCTTTTGTGCACTTGCTACCTTGTCTTGCCAGCCAGTGTCAGAGTGGCTGGTGGGTTTAACCTCTGCTATTAATCTGTACAAGTGCCTCATGGGCTTTCTTCCAAGCAGTATTTCACAAAATGTCAGCACAGAGACCTTCCCATTCCCCGGAGTGGGAAGCTGCCTTGTTAACTTTGAAGGGCTGCGATGTGTAGCAGCCATGATATATACAGCAAGCCGTTCCTAATCATAATCCCAATTCACTGGAGGTCATGGAGGAACTCTCAGCGGCATGGCCCTACTGCAGGAAAGAATGATAGCTTATAAACCCTTTCATGATTACAGTTTGGCTTCAGGCTCTACAGCGGTTAGAAACAATGTGTCACAGTATAAATCCTAATTGAAATGTGATGTTCTGGTAGGAGGGAGGGGAGGAGGGGAGGGGGGGTTCACGGGGCCTGGCTGATCGTGGGCTCAGCTGAAGTGGGTCCAGTCCGACAATCATCTCCCCGCAGTGCGCTGTTGAGATCTGCCGTTTTGAATCTGTTCTACATGGGCAGTTCCAAAGCGAATTCCCATTTGGGTGTGGGTGTCTCTCTGGTGTAGGATTTTAGATTTTTTTTCGCCACCCTTTTGTGTGACAGTGCCTGTTACATTGAAATTCATGTTGAAGGTTTCTAATTCTACTGTAAACTTTTTTTTCTGAAGCATAGCAGGGGTCTTAATGTCGTTATCATATGTGATAGCTCTGTGCTGAATATGCTTTTTGTGAAGGTCAAGCAAGTTTTTTTTTTTTAAAGCTATCTTGGTGACCTTTCCAATCCTTTCTCTTCATAGGATTGTTTTAAGTCCTGTTTGTACATCTCCCGTTCTGTCGAAGTGAGCGGGCAACATTTTGCTCTCGACCATAAGTGTTTACCAGATTGCTCATAGCTGAGAACAATGTCTGTAATCAGACAGTGTCTGTAATCGTCTGGGTTAATACTTAATATTCCCTTGATTGTAAGGAGCCACGTTGAATACATGGAGGTGATTCAGACAGTCTGTTATGCTCCCCCTTCCACCCCTTGCGTTTCTTTTACCTCATGATAAGATGGCTTGTCGATATGCCAACGCATGCATTTTTTTCACAAGTATCTTTTTGATATCCCAGTTATTACATTCCCAATTATTTTTTGTTAAAAGTATGTGAAAGTAAGAAAACGCAGGCAGGTTTGCGGCGGGGAAACTCACCAGCCCAGCCAGTGTTGCTGTCTCGCAGGTTACCGAGCTGTGAGCTGCCCAGAACCAATCGAAATTGAAGACTGATGGGGGGAAATTTACCCTTTATGTCCTTCGAAGCATCCTCTGTACCGGTTTCCACAACATTTAGCCTGCACACAAGTTGGAGTGTTTGAAAAATAAGCTTCTTGGATGGTGTATTTTTCATTTATGTGTTTTTCCCCCACTACAAGGCTAATTTTCTTCCTCTTGTTCCACCTGTCAGGGTATGAGAAGTACAATTCCATGCGAGCTGACCCTAGTCTATATTTTTTGGAAAGAGTGGGGATGCCAGATGCCAAGGCTATTGCTGCAGAACAGAGAGGAGCTGACATGATGGCAGATGGTGCTGATGGGTAAGAAGGGCTACAATACACTTATTCCTCTAAGACCCGTTTTTTGGTAACTGTGCAGTCTGTAATTTTGGGTCTTAAAATCCTTCTCCTAGGGGTGATTTTGACAGAGAAGATGAGGACCCAGAGTACAAGCCAGCCAGAATGCCTTTCAAGGATGAAATGGATGTGAGTCAGCAAACAATTTAAAGTCATTGCACTTTTTGGTATCTGCAGTCCTGACAGTATTTTAATGTTCTTTTTTATGTTGAATAGGAGTTTGCAAATTCACCTTTGGATGATAAAGAGGAAGCCATGGATGTTGAAAATTCAGGTAATTTTTTTGACATGCCTGAACACACTTCCACACAAAAACCTAGGAATGTGGCATCTACATTACTCATGTATATTGTGACTTGCATTCAGTGTTTTCTGAGACAGATGGCTAAGTGTATTAACAGTTACTTATTGTTTAATCCTTGGACATGTTCCGTTGAAGTATCGTTTGAAGAAAAGAATGCACTGTTAGGAAAATTCAGGAGCTCTCATTTACTCTTACTCTCTGCATTTTTAACAAATGTAACGCGCGTTGATACTTGAATTTCAGTATCGTTGTATAATTTCTCAGATAAGGAGGCAGCATGTGGTCTTATAGAACATTACAAACTAAGGCAGATGAGTCTTCAACAGTGTTGACCCCTCGAACCTTCCATAACAGAAACAGACCTTGTAGGTAGGCGTGCATTGACTTGGAATATCATGGTAAACTCATTAGTCAGAGAAGCACATGAGTTTTTCTGGTGAGATGGAAATAGCTGATACATCACAGATAAACATTCCTTTAAGAAATATCCTTCCTGATTCCTTAGAGAACATTTAAAAGTTAACTGACCTTATTCAAGGAAATTAGAAGTTGTTAAATCCGGATGAACGCTGAAAAGATGGGAATTTACCCTTTTACCGAAAGAGATCTTTTTTTCTTTCATTAAAATAGGAAAATCGAGTGAAAATGCTGAGTATGGTAAACTGTACTGGCCCACTGCCTCAGCGCTGACGACCAGATTGCGGCGCCTGATCACAGCTTATCAGCGCAGCTACAAGAGGGAGCAGATGAGGCAGGAAGCTTTGAACAAGACGGACCGCAGGAGACGGCGGCCAAGGGAGGAAGTGAGAGCCTTGGAGGCCGAGCGCGAAGCCATTATAACAGAGAGGCGTCAAAAGTAAGAAACCTGATGAAACCTGGTCCTTCGGAGGCACTTCATGATGTTTTTCAAAAACCTAACCTATAAATCTTAGGTTGGGACTACAGGGAGCAAATAAGTTGACAAAGGAGAAATTTTTCACATTGCTCGTTATGCTGCAGAAAGTTAACAATCCAAGGGCCACATCATTCCTCATCTTAAAGGACCGTGGGAAATCTTCCCTAATAGATGTTCAGTAAATAGTCTCGCCTTGTTCTTAGGTTTTACTCTGGACTAAGTTTTCTTGATGGTAATTTCCATTACCTCTTTCACATCCCTGCTTCAGAAGTAGGCCACATTTTTACCTAAACCTTATTTTCACGTCTCATTCATGGTACTTCATAGTGGTGTTTTTTTGGCATTGAAGTCAATTTGGTTAGAAGAAGGGAATTGCTATTTATGGTACCTGTGTTGCATTATTCCTTTATTCCTGCATGTGGCTGCATCTGATAAATACATAATTTCATGTAAATTATAGGTAATGGGCTCTCTCAGGAGACTTGATTTTTTTCATTTTAAGTACTAAGCATAGTTATGGTTACCTACAAATTCAAAATGGGCTGGATTGTTGAAGATCATCCAGTTTCTTTAAGCCTTCGTCATGCAAATGTTGCAGTTTCACCACATTTTGTTTTTACCCCAGGTGGACAAGGAGAGAGGAAGCCGATTTCTACAGGGTGGTGTCGACCTTTGGCGTCATGTTCGATACAAAAAAACATCGTTTTGACTGGAACCAGTTTCGTGCCTTTGCCCGCCTGGACAAAAAGACAGATGAGAGTCTGGAGAAATACTTTTACTCGTTTGTGGCAATGTGCAGAAGGGTATGCCGCATGCCTGTGAAGTCAGACGAAGGCAAGTATCACATGTGGTGGAGCTGCAGGCTTGTTTCCTGTCTCTCTTCTCCACCTTCAGTGTCCCTGTCTAATATTATGGAGGCATTTTCTGCTGTTGTGAATTGATCTGCTCTTGAGGGGGAAACGATGAAAATGTGGAAACTGATGTTACCTTTATCATTAAATTAAAAATGATGATAGTCTTTATTTGTTGAGAAAATTGTAGATACGGATTTTGCAGATGCAAGACATTTTTCCTTACAAATAATTTGAGACTTGTACACAAACCAGTGGTCTTAGCACTTGGGCTTCTTTTAAGTTTGTCCTTATGGATTCAAATCAAGTTGAGTAAAAAAATACTTCCTGGCCTTTCCCATGTGAGAGCCATTGAAAATAGGCCATAGAAATGTAAAGAGCGCAGTGTGGGTCCGGTTCACCACCTGAAAATGGTTAATACTTAAAATAGCTGATGAATATTTTTGCAGCTTTTGTGATGTGTAAACATTGCATCATAGCAGCAATATTTTAGGAAATAAAACATGCTTACCAAACAGGACCTGTTTGCCATATTCAGAACAGTTAAACTATGGAGTGCAGAAATGACACATTATAGTTCATGCTTTAAATGGACTAATTATAAGAAAGTGGACACTGACATGCCCAAAAAGACCTAAAATGAGAGCAGATAATGAGAAGAGGCCTTTCAACTAACCGATCAGAGCATCTTGCAGTCTTATTGAAAGAAGCCAGAGTGTCTGCAGAAGCAACATGTCTGGTTAGATTATTCCATTTGCCCACAGCCTGAAATGAAGAGCATTAATCCAACATAGATTTGAACTTGCAACCTTCTAGTTGTCAGTTGTGTGCCAGTTACCAGTTCCTCTTCACTGTGTTGTATATGATGTAAAAAGAATGAGCCCTGTTTGAAAATGGGAATGAAGTGGATTTCCTGTCCTTGACCCACAGAGCCACACGATCCCACTATCATCATTGAGCCTATCACAGAGGAGCGAGCCTCCAGGACTCTGTACCGCATAGAGCTCCTCCGGAAGATCCGGGAGCAGGTTCTGACTCACCCAGACCTGGATGAGCGGCTCAAGCTGTGCCAGGCCAGCCTGGATCTGCCGGAGTGGTGGGAGTGCGGCCGGCATGACAAGGACCTGCTGGTGGGCGCCTCCAAGCACGGCGTCAGCAGGACCGACTACCACATCCTAAACGACCCGGAGCTCTCGTTCCTGGAATCCCACCGGAGGTTTGCTCAGAACAAGAGCAGCGGCCAGCTGTGCAGCACCCCCTTCCCCGGCCAGGGCACGCTGCTGGCGCTGTCAGCTGCTGCCCTCCCGGTCAAGAAGGAAGAGGAGCAGGAGCCAAACCCTCCTCCGGCGGAGGGGGCCGAGGCGCAGGAAGAGGAGCCGAAAGCCGAGGTAGACCCTTCGAAAGCGAGCGAGGAAGAGGAGGCCAAGGAGGACGTCCGGCCAAGCGCCGGGGAGGAGGTACCTGTTAAACCTGAGGAATCGGAGGGTGCCCCAACGCAGACCCAGTGTGACACCAAAGAGCCTGTGGTGCAGGAAGACGCAGAAGCACTAGCTGAGCTGGAGCCCAAGTCGCTGTCGGAAAAGGGCTCTGAAGAAGATGACGAAGATAAGATGGACGACGACGACAAGTCGGAGGAATCTTCTCACGCGGAAGGTATTTCCAGGAGCTTGATTTAAGTCATTTGTTACAAAGAGGCGAACAAATACGTTTTCATTAAATGTTCTGGTTTTATTGATCTTTTACAATAGCTGCTTTGGAACGTCTTGAAAAGCATTTGACAATTCTGTAGGTTAAGCAAGGGTAACAATTTTGTGATGAGTCACAGATGCGGTATAGTGATAGTTTGGTCAAAGTGTAAAGATTGAAGCTGTTGCTGAAATATCTTATTCTTTTCCCTTTTTTGTAAATTAATTTAAAAGGGTATTTCAATATATTCACTGTTAATGAGTTGTATCTTTTTTCTATAGATGCTTCTTTTTAAATTGGGTTTTCTACCAGTTCTGTCTCTTTGCTAGCCTGGACAAAAGTTCAGTTGAGAGAACCATCTGCGCTTTATGTGCTTTGTAGTTTTAATCCCCTGTTAGGCTGGGACCAGAGGTAATTTCATTTTCTGTCCTGTGCAGAAAACCATCTTTTACATTTCCTCCTCTTCAACTTCAAGGATCCCATAATAGTTATGAACTAAGTTATAATGATAACTCAGCTTTCTTTGAGCTGATATTGGCTGCAAACAAGTAGTTCCTGTGTAAACTGTAATTTAAAATGATACACCCATTTTTATATTCTAGAGACTGTAAAAGCACCGTCTCAAATCTGTCAAACCTAAGAATATTAAACAGGCATGTTAAAGGGGCAGGTGCTCCTAGGCATTCTCTTAGGCTGCCTGCAGCTTTTGTTAAAGATGTAAGTTTTTTTTATATGGCATCCAGGCTGCGAATTACTTCATTCATTGTGGGTTATTTACATCAACAAAAGACCTCAGCAAGTTCTTTTCTCTGAAGTGGACCCTAGTGGTGTTATCTTTTTTTTGTTGTTGTTGTTGTTGCTTTTTAGGGAGATGGGGAGGGGAGGGGGGCTCTTTTGGACATTTCCAGATGGGGAAGTTAGGAGAGGAACAAAGCCTCTCTCCCCCTCCCCCTTCCTGTTTAGATTGAAGAGTTGGGCCGCCGGGAGGGGGTGTGAGGAGATCAGGATGCCGCGTCCCATTGTTTCCGTTGAGCAGGCGTTCTTGTTTTCCACAGCTGGGGCGGCTTCTCGGGGTAAGAACTTTGACGAGGAGAGCAATGCCTCCATGAGCACCGCCCGTGATGAGACCCGCGATGGATTCTACGCTGAGGACGGGGAAACCTCAATGGCTCACATTCTGCACGAAAGATCTTTCTCTTTTTCCTTCTGGCCCAAGGTTAGTTCAGCAGCACTCAATAACTGGAGACTTGCCAGCTTTGTTAGTCTTTTCTTGATCCTAGCGGTTTGTGGAATATTAAGAGGGCATTTCTCTGGGGGTACTTGTGAAAGGCTGAAGTGGGTTTTCAGTCACAAGCTGCGCAGACTTTCCTGCATTGCTAACTAAGTTTAATTCTGTACAGCATCACACAGTAGCTTTATTAATTTGCTGTTCCTTAACAACGTGTCCTTTGAAGAGGCTACATGTGTGCAGGTACAGAGAGGGGTGCAATTTCAGAATACATATTGCATTGTAAGGCTTTTGTTTTTTTAATTCCCTTAGGAACTCTATCAACAACTAGGGCCTCCTACTTGATAATCGGATTCTAATTGCTGGAAACAAAGAGCCTATAGTACACATCTCAAACAAGGTGCTCTGTGGAGCTAATATACTAGTTTATAAGTGGGTTAATTATTAGGGAGTGTTTACACTGTGGAGAGGTGTTAATACGGAACAAATGATTAATGAAAATGTTTAGTCCGTACCTATGCTTAATGTCTCCTTCTGAACACATTTTCAGCATATACCCTATTAAAAGCCATGCTTTACCCATTTGAATAATCAAATTATGAATTGTTTAATAAGGGTCTCAAAACAAATATACCACCGGTAATGCCGTTACTTTGCTGGACAAGAGAATGTGTTTAACAAGTTTCAATTTAAAATTGATGGTGTATTAAGCTTTTGTGCTAGACACCTTTAAAAATTACTAGTATAGTATCTTGGCACTTGAACTGAAATTCAACAAAATATTTTTAGCTTTTACATTTTTAATGGGTGTTTATATTAAGTCAGTTCCTCCTTAAATGCTTAGGTTGTTGGCGAGGGTCTGGCAGCTGGAGTTTGATAATGCTGTCAAATGTTTTGGTTACTTCTGTAAATAGATGGCTTATGCTCTGCTTGCTGCTCTTCTAAATGTCAGACTACATTCATTTAAAGATTGCAGAACGGAAAATTAAATTTTTAGGTGTCCTTTAAATACAATTTATTGAATGTACAGGGACAGAGTGCTTGGGAGTAATAAAAATAAGGCCCTTTTTGAAAGTTTAACCTAGTTACAGCATGCTGCGGTGCCTGAATCGATAGGATGTTGGGTCTGATCATTAAACGCTGAGAAATGGAAAGAATCTCCTTGTTCTGTCCTTCAGCTCTTTGACGTGTTGAGAGCCTTGGGGGTAGGTCAGTTTAACCCCTGCTCTATCTTTTATGGAGGTAAGGTAAAATCTGCAAGGACAGATATCCAGTGGTAGACTTTTTTTTAACAAAGGCAAAACAGAAGTGTCCTATGGGTGTCTAGTTAGCCTGGTGTCAGGGAAGACACCTTGCCCTGCATTCTTTTGTACCAGATATCCCTCTCGTTAGCGCAGTTCCTCTTCATTTTTTTTTTCACTTCTGTGCTGTGCAGGACAGAGTGATGATCAATCGCCTGGACAACATTTGTGAAGCGGTGTTGAAGGGGAAGTGGCCTGTGAACAGGCGTCAGCTGTTTGACTTCCCTGGCCTGCTGCCTGGATACACCCCCTCCGCCCTGGACAGCCCCCTGCCGAGGAGGAGTTTTGCTGAGCTGTCTATGGTGGGCCAGGCCAATTATAGTGGCAGCGAGGACATCACCCTCTCCCCTCAGATCTCCAAGGCAAGCGACCGTCTCTGTGGCTGCTTCGCATGCCCTTTGTGAGCATGTGTCATGGAATGCTCACATCTGAATGTCTTCTGTGTTTCTGCCTGTATTCATGTCGGTTTTAAAATGTCAGACGTTCAGCCTTCAGTGTCTGCCATTTGTTTTATACATTGTAGGAAGGACAGAATGCACAATTATTTAATGTCTCACGAACAAAGCCATACTTCAGAGCAGTGTCTCTTGCAGTAATGCGCACATTTTTTTATGCAGCACCCTGGTTTAGATTGCTGTTGAGCTTGGAGTGACCTTCTATTACTGCAAAGTCTGTTGCAGCAATGGAGCCCTGGTAAAATCTTGATCATACTTGACAGTTAATGATTGGGCCAGAAACTAAAATTGAAACTTTCACAGTAGGCACTTTAATAGTGTATTAAACGGGTAAAAAGTCAAGTTTTCAATTCCGTGGCAATATTCAGTCATTACGAAACTCACCTTCAGACTGGCAATACAAGGGGGAGAACAAAACTGAGATTTCTCCCTCCGTATGAAAATAGTACACTATTCCATTTTCTGTGGGTACCCTTGGACTTGTGCTGAAAAACAGCGCAAAACCGGTTTTATCAATAAAAAGTGGTCCTCTGTTCTCACAGGAAGAGGTGCTGAGCATGACTGTTCCCCGTCAGCGGCGCCGCAGGAGGAGGAAGATTGAAATTGAGGCAGAGAGGGCTGCTAAACGGAAGAACCTCATGGAGATGGTGGCCCAGCTGAGGGAATCCCATGTGGGCTCCGACAGCCCCGACAAAGCTGTGGACTTATCGAAAGCCTTGCGAGAGGCAACCAGTTCTACCTCAAATATCTCTTCTGTTGCTTCCAAGTTTCTTTTGCCCAATGCCTCCACCCCAACAGCTGATGCCTTTAAAACTCAGATGGAGTTGCTGCAAGCTGGCCTTTCAGGAACACCCACCAGACAACTAATGAATGGCTCCTTTCTGGAAGGAGAGATTCCCATGAAGAGGAGGAGAGGCAGAAGGAAAAATGTGGAGGGGCTGGATTTGCTTTTCATGAGCAACAAGAGGGCATCGCTAAATGCTGTGCGTTCACTATCATTTTTTTTTATTCTATCCATCTGCGTCCCTAATGGCCTTGTCACACTGACACACCCGAGCTGAGCCCCCATGGTACAGCTCGGTTCACAATGGCCGTTTTGTTGAGCTGAGCTGGAGCCAAGCTGGGAGAGAGCCTCACTGGCTATCTGGTACTGGCCCGCAGCCGAGCAGTGCTGGAAGCAGGGTTTAAGCTGTCCGTCTAAGGTCCATCTAAGAATACATGAAAAAGAGCTTTTATTGCATCAGTAACCCAAAACGCATGAATATCTGAAAGGGGGATTTGTGGCAGAATATGGGGTTCATAGGAACTCATGGAAACAAAAGTTGGATAATTTTTCATTTTTATGTTACATTTAAACTTCTGTGTAATAGTGCTTTTATTTAGGAGACCCACCAAAGTATTGAACAAGAAGTGTTGATTTCATGTGGCCTCATTGACCTATTGATCCTTCGCACCCCCACACGGTTTTGGCTACAAGTACTATACACAGCACTATTGAAATAGTGAACTTTCATTGTTCCACGAGAGATGTCAGGATTCAGCATTTATGAATCTTTGTTGAATTTTCAATGAATTGCCACAGTGATCCGAATGAGACAGCTATCTAAAAAGTTGTAAATGTTTGTGTTTAGTAGTTTCAGAAAATACTGCATCACAAAAGGGAAATTTGAAAAGTACAGAACCTTAGCTGATGTCTTTTGAGCTCTCATATAGGCTCCGTCTTGTACTCTTGGTGGTACATTTCTTCACGACATCCTAAAACACTTGAAGGAAAAAGTTTCGTATAGCTTGCAATAAGTTAATATAAAACAGTAAAATGTATGCATTAAAACTAAGACCTAAACCATTGTTCATATTAGAAAAACATTTGTGGATTGCTCAGGAATAATGAATATTTACAATATCAATATATAAACTGTAATTTACAATTAACTTTTGTGAATACACTGTTTAATTTAAAGTTAGAGATACCAAATGCTTAATGTACTAAAATGCAAAAGTCACTGAGAAAACTACAATGACATATACTGCCACTTTCACACTTGTAATACAAAACCACTATTTATATACACCAACCTATGTTAAGCACTTTGTAAAAGTATTCTTAATTCTAATACCGTATATTTCTGAAATCACTGATTAATATGGAGGCATAAGCCTATTAGTACAGGGGGTGGTCCTGGCCTTCCATTGACTGCTTTGCATTTTGAGCATGGCCATGTTAAGTGTTTTCTACATCAAATGCTTTAGGATGTCCTGACTTCTCTTTTCGTATTCAGAGAGCTCCTTTTCATTTGCATTTATCAGTGTGTGGAAGAAGAAAGGAAAAAACAAAAACAAAACAGGACCTCGGGATCCATTCTCAGTCGATGCAATTTCACACCGTGCGCGGGCCCGTCCCTGGCGCGGCCTGCGTTTGAGCCGGGTGAAAAGTCCAGGTGTGCTGGGCGAGCTCAGCAGGGTTCCGGCTCGGTTCGGTAAAGGTGTGCCAGTGTCACAAGGCTTATAAAATTTCCATTTAAATGCTGATCAGCATGCGAGTTTCAGCTGTTTTTTTCACGGGCCAGTGGGAAAGGTTTCCCTTTTCAATAGAGCACATGCATATTGTGAACTGTAGCTGACACTGTAAGGAATGTGTCTATTTAAATGGGAAGGTGTTTACAAAAGCACCCTTTTAGCGCCTTTTATTTCAGTTCATTGTTTAAAAGACCTAACCGTGAATGTTTGCGGGTCTTTTTTTTTACTGCAGTAAGTTGTAAAATTTCTTTGGCTTACGGACTAAATCTTCTCAAGTTTGTCAGTGAAATTTGACACTGAAATAAGAAAAGATTGTTTAAGTATTAGTGTAGCAATGAAGACGTTCAGAAGGTACTTGTAAAGGGGACAAAGGAGGTGGGGCTGTCTTAAATTAGGTTTAGGAAGGTTTTAGGAGAAAAGAGGATTGTAAAGAAAGGATGGGTCTGAATAGGATTAGCAAAATGGGGTGACCAGGGTGATCACTAATGGAGGATTACCTCGGCACAGGTATTAATGAAGACAGTGATGTCGAAACAGAAAAGAACAGTTAATAGCAAACAGTTTTTTCAATTCGTCGTTGTTTGCCATCTGAAGGGTCTCCCGTTTGTCCCTAGGAGGATGCAGAAGTGACCAAAGCTTTTGAGGACAGAGTGCAGGTCCCACAACAACCACAGAGAAACATTCCATCCCCTGGCCAGCTGGACCCAAATGCTCGCATCCCTGTCATTAACCTGGAAGATGGGAGCAGGCTGGTGGGAGACGAAGCTCCTACAAACAAGGACTTAATTGAATGGCTTAAGCAGCACCCTGCTTACACTGTTGACATGCCAAGTTATGTACCAGTACGTATCCTTGATGCAGTTTGTCAATCTGTCAATAGATGCTATTTTCTCGCCTGTTGAATATTTCATGGTACCTAAGGGGGAAGGGGAGGAATTGCCTGTGAAGGAAGATTTCAGTATTTCAGTATTCCTGTCATGAACACTGAAGTCTTCAGACTCCTCGAAATCCATCAGCAATGTAAAAAAAAACCAAAACAACTAACCTAACATCATTTAACCTCAATCTTAATAAAATTTCATTAGTTAAACGTTGTGTAAATGATTTCACTAAAAGTTTTTTTTCTTCTCAGAAGAATGAGGACTTGCTTCTGTCGCCGTTCCAGAAACCGAAACAGAAGAGGCACCGGTGTCGCAACCCCAATAAAATCGACATCAACACCTTGACGGGAGAGGAGAGGGTGCCTGTAGTAAACAGAAGAAATGGAAAAAAGGTAATGGTGGGTCACTCTAATTTGGCCATGCTTATTTTGAGGTACACAGTCTGAAAAGACTTAACTTGAAATAAATTCTTATTTCAGGAAAAAAAACGTTTTGTAGTAGTGAGTGCTTTAATGTGTATTTGTGACTCGCTATAATTTAAAAGTATTTGGTTTCTACTAGTGAATGAAAGTCATGCTGGTATGGTGCACATATACATTGAATTGTTTGTCCGTTTTGTAGATGGGAGGAGCTATGGCCCCACCCATGAAAGATTTACCAAGGTGGCTCGAAGAAAATCCAGAATTTGCAATTGCTCCTGACTGGACCGAAATAGTAAAGCAATCGGTGGGTAATCTGTCGCAACTTCATGTAGAGATTTGTTTTTTTCCCTTCTTTTCAGTGTCAGATTGTGAGCTG
The DNA here is from genome assembly GCF_055471065.1 of Atractosteus spatula. Lineage (NCBI taxonomy): Eukaryota > Metazoa > Chordata > Actinopteri > Semionotiformes > Lepisosteidae > Atractosteus > Atractosteus spatula. Next base: position 10,490,390 of record NC_142711.1, on the reverse strand, counting down.
CTGTCTAAATGGTACAAAATGTCGACTAAAGTGTGCTGTGCCAGCTCCCCACAGTTCACAATCTGGACATGGATAACATTTTAGCCAATGGCTTCTTTGTCTTCTCAGGGCTTCCTTCCAGAGTCCATGTATGATCGCCTTCTTACCGGACCAGTGGTGCGAGAGGAAGGGCCGGGCCGCAGAGGGAGGAGACCAAAGAGCGAGATCGCCAAGGCTGCGGCCCAGGCCGCTGCAGCTGCGGCCTCCTCTTCAGGCATCAACCCTTTACTAATGAACAGCCTGTTCGCTGGCATGGACCTCACCAGCCTGCAGAACCTTCAGAACCTGCAGAGCCTGCAGCTGGCGGGACTTATGGGTTTTCCTCCAGGTTTGGCTACCGGAGCCGGAGGTGACGCCAAGCACACGTCTGCCATGCTGCCCCTGATGCTGCCTGGCATGGCGGGGCTGCCCAACATGTTCGGCCTGGGGGGCCTCTTCAATAATAACCTGGCGGCCGCCGCGGCCGCGGCTTCCGGCAGCTCCTCTGCCGCGGGGCAGGGCGAGCCTGAGGAAGGGGCGGCGCCCAAACCAGAAGAGAACAACGACGAAGAGGGAGAGGAGAAGGAGTCGGAGAAGGCCGCCGCCGAGGCCTCCGGCGAAGGAGAGGGGTCCGCGAACGCAGCCAGTGCCGCGGCGGCTGCGGCGGCGGCGGCCGCTGCTGGCATGTCCGCAGGCCCCCTGGCTTTCAACCCCTTCCTGCTGTCCACCATGGCGCCAGGCCTCTTCTACCCCTCCATGTTCCTGTCCCCCAGCCTGGGGGGGCTCACCTTGCCGGGGTTCTCCCAGGCCACTCTGGCGGGACTGCAGAACGCCATGGCGGGCGCCAGCGGCGGGGCGGCGGGGGAGGAGAAGGAAGGCGGCAAGGAGCCCGCGGCGGACGCCAAGGCGGAGGACGGCGAGAATACCATGGAGGACAGCGACACGGACGAGAGCCAGAACAAGACCGCCGACTCCTCGGTCCTGGAGGATGAGGTGGGGCCCGCAGAGGAGCTGGATTCCCTCGACGGCGGGGAGGACGGAGAGGAGAATGAGAACGATGATTAGAAACGTCCCCACGCCCCCACCCTGCCTTTCGGTTTCAAGAAGTGTTTTAAACTTTTTGACAATTGGTTAGTCCTACTGTTTACATGCCAATTAAATATCCAAACATTTAGATTTTGGCTTTTTTTTCCCCCTCCATTTTCAAAGGCAAGACAAAATGGGGGGGAAAAGCTCTCTGTAACATAGTGTAGCAAAAACAAAAAACAAACAAAAAGAGTCATGTTACACAGATGTTATAAAGGTGTTTCTTGGTCCTTAAGTATTGTGCAGTGCATTATTTATTATCCTAGGAGAGTTAAGAAATTTCTGAACTTTATCTGAAATCTTTTAGGACTGACTTGTTTAAATAATGCTCTGCTGCTTTTTTTTGTTTTCTTTCCCTACCATTGGTATTATGTTGATGAGCAGCAATTTTTTTAAATCCAGTGGCATAAAGGTTAACGGCATTAGTATCTGCTGCTGAAAAGGATTAAATGAAGATGTATATTTAACTTTTTATTTTGTACTGTTTGTTTTGCTGTGAAGATCAGGATGAATTTCATACATATCATGCCTACAGACTGTGTTCTGAGTTTCACACACTGACAATCTGAACAGAGGTGTGAACGTCTCAGCCTGAAGAGACAGCAATAACTAAGGCAGCTGTTGAATGTTAGATTATTCTCAGAATAACACACCAGGAGGGTGACCACAAGATAAAAAACTACAGTCAATTTGTCTCGTGATATTCTTGTTAATGCACTGGTATAAACTAAGAAAAATCAGGTACATTTCTCTAATGAAAGGACTTTTGTTACTTTAGCCACAAAGCTGAACAGCATTACCTCAATTCTAACTAGCCTTGAAGTTTACAGACATGACTTTGTAAATGTTTGTTTTTGTTTTGTTTTGTTTTTTTTCTTCTTTTTGTGATGTCTTTTTTTATTTTTGGAAACTATCATGTATGATAAGATGTAAATTGCTGCCAACTGTAGTAATGATGCTTTTAATAAAAGTGACTCACGATATTCGTCTAGGAAACCAAATCAGAATGTTTGTGGTCTTTCATGTAGGTTTCTTAGAAACATGCTCGACAGTCTCATCTTGCTGAGAGAGTTTGTAAATGGCTAATACGACTTTGAACTGGTCCACAGTGGATTTTTACTGACTTGAGATTTTTTGGATTTATTTTCTATATTAGTGTTCAGTTGCTTGTAAGATTTGTATAGCTGCTTTCAGTAAAAGAGGAAAACTGCAGCAAATGCTTTTGATACTTTGGTGATGAAACATTGTACTGTTTCAAGCAGCATGTCACAAAACGGTTTTACTGGAATTCCTCCTGCCAGTTGTATTTTGTCTACATAGCTTCTTGAACCTGAAGATCTAAAACAGAATTGTTTTGGCTTATTTCAACTCTGAAATTAATTTTAGAAGTATGGTTTCAACTTTGGATTCTTGAAAACACCAGTCCTTTTCCGTGAATAAAACTTTTGTATTTACCTTATCTTGCAGCGAACAGGGTTCCTTGCATTCCTTTTGGGGGGCATTTTTTAAACGTTTGTTTTTGATTCAGAATGCAAATAAAGTTTACAAATTCTACCAGAGTTTTTAGAAATTGCTTGAATTTGCTAGTGTAAAGCTGTGAGTGACCTACCTGCCAATTGTAAAGTATAGGCCACTGGTACATGAGTGGAGGGCTCTTGTTGGTGGGTTTTTGCCTTTACCCTGTGAACACCAGTTGTCCTGTCCCCTCTTATGGGGTTTAAATGTTTCTGAAAGTGTACTGTTTGTTTCAGCTGTACAGGTATATGCAGGGTGCTCATCAAGTTAGTCTTTAAAAAAAAACTGCATCACTTGGTGACATATGCATGTACCGGATATAGGTGCAATCACTGGTATCCAGCGAAGGATATGCAGTGCTTTGCGATGGTAAAATTGAAGATGCCTACTGCTATCTAGAAATTTGTGTCCTATCCTCACGCATTCAATCATTCTCCATGGCCCTATTTGTATGGCACACTTCTTGGCTTTATAGTGTACTATTTTTGTGATAGGTGGAAAAGGATACGTGATCTAATGAGGTCTGTCTCCCGGCATGTTATTAGAGTGGGGCAACCTAGGTTGTTTCACGTTTGAGAAGTGAATGTCGGGAATGGGAGTTGCACTCTCAAGTGCAGTACAGCGGGTTTTTGAGCCCCTTTTAATGAGCAGCACCTTAAGAGCAGAGAAAAACTGTTAAACTGCTCCAGTTATACAATTTTAAAATTGTTGGATTGAGTTCAGTTAGAATGAAACCGTGCGGAAGGAAGTCCTTCAGGACAGCAGCTGGATACCCATGCTCCAAAATGCTCCTCCAGAACCTCATCATTGTTGCCGTTCTGTTTATTTACATCGCATATACCTCCAGCTCATATTTGTTTTTGGTACACAATAAATTGTTCTAAATTAAAAAGATATTTACCAGTGAACTTCTTAAAAAATGAATCCAAAGAACATTATCTGAATACTCATCCCTCAATGACAAGTTTCCATAATTTAACAATTACTTTATTAATTGGGTAGCTTTTATAATAGGGGTTGCAAAAGCCATTTACAAATGGTTTTAAAATAAGATTTATTAATAGACAAATGTAATAACTGTTTCCTGTAGTCTGTGTATTAGAATCTTAACCTCCTAGGGTTTAGGATAGGTTTATTACATTGATAACGTATTAATTTGTTTAGTGTATCATAACGGTGTCTTAAACTAAAGTGACTGTAAGTGAACAATAATTTACATGTTCCCAGTCCTTAGAAAAATTAAAGGTGATCCATAAAACTTAATGCCTGGGAGCTCTCCACTAATCTGACATTTTCATTGGCATCTGACTGTAGTTGAAGGAATACAGATCTGATAGCGTTTCCCATTGTTTTCACACCGATGAGACTGAGCCAAAACCCCAGAGCAGACACTTCCCTCACTCGCAAGTGCGTTTTTTAGAAATGGGTTGTGAAGCCAATTCTATTAATCGATGGGAAAAGTAATCCTTTACAACTGATGAGCCTTACGAAAGGCTTTTCTTGTCCACTCACACCTATTATTCTGTTAAAAAAAAAAGGCTTTGGTTTTGCTATAGCATCCACGTTTTTTGGCTGTGCTCCCCTGTGCGTTTGCTCTTGTGGTGTTTGATTTACATGAAAAGCATTTCAGGTCGTTTGCATTTTTAACCGCCTGCTGCGCTGGCTATTGTCTTACAAATTAGCAGCTGTACAGCTTAAATGGCCTGGAAGTTTCCCCAGAGCAGGCTGGCCAGTCTGATGGCAGTGATGACCAATGCTACGTTTCCATCTGTAGAGAATCCAAAATGAAAACCTCATTTCATTCTGTTCCAAATTCATATCAGACTGCCACTGAGTCCCATCTGCAGTCTGCACTTCAGCTTGCACTTGGATCTTTAAAATGATTGGGTGTTCGTTTTCTTTCATTTTGCCTTTTTGATGAACACGTGTGAACATGTATAATGGGTACAAAACAGTGTTCTGAGAAATTCTGATTTCTGTGGGGTGCTCTTTGGCTTTCCTCTGTCCAGTATAGCGTGACACCTGCCTCTTTGTCCCATGCATGTGAACACTCTGTAAACTCCTTTCCTTTCTAGTGAGGTTTTGCATTGACTTACCCTTGCCATTTAAAACAAAAGCAGAAGCTGTACTTGGTTTGCAAATGTGAGCATGTCGCTGATGCACTGGGTATGGCTGAATCGATAAAACCACCTGTACCGGGTGTTAGGTGCCTGTCTGTTTAAGATAAGCCCAGGCTGGAGTCTGAAGCCCACTTCTTTTGATCCTCTGCTGTGCAAGTATCTCCAGCTGCCAGTCCATAAAAAAAAAACAAACTTAGAGGTCACTGTAGAATCAGTGAGCATAATCCAGGATTTGTTCCGTGGATTGAGAAGCAAGCCACTGCCATTGCTTTTTTTTTTAAACTGGGCAAAGTCAATCCTTTGGACACAAGGACACAAGAGGAAACCATGGAGAAATGCGTTTCAGAGCAGAACCCAAGAGGGGTTTTTTCCACAATGCTTCCAGGGACTAGCTTGAGGATATGTGACAAGAAATGTTACTATGGAGAAAAACAATTGCAGTGTCTGATTTTCCCTTTTTCCAAAGGGACTAAAACTGGTGAAGTTGTCCTGTTGCATTTTAGTGCGTAGGGCCTTTGTGTGCAAGTAAAAAGAACCTGATGACCATTTCTGTGATGATGGTGGTAGATATCAGTTGTAGACAGTGTTGGTTGCATTTAATTAGCTGTGGGGGAAAAAAAAAACTCACTCTACATTTTTTTGTTCATAAATCCTTTACAACCTCTACCTTAAGGTGGTTCTTAAAGCTGTGATTTATGGCTTGTGCGATATACCTCCTAACCTGGATGGATCCCAACAGCCAGACTACATCTGTTAAAACTGCCACAAAGTCCAGTTCCTGCAGTGGATTAACATGTGGGTGGAGCTATGACTGCTGAGATAATAACCATGAGACTGAGGAACTAGAGAGTCCCACCTTCATGGAGGTCTGCACTTCAATGCATCAGAGCAACTATGCAAGAAGACAGGAGCTGCTACTAGGCAAGAAGAGGTAAATGCACTAGTCTATCCCAAACACACCATCTAAAATCACAACCAACCAGATTGACCCTATCACAGGACCCGGAAACAGTTGATTCTTGGAAACTGCAGACACCTCTGTAAGTGTCTCAACATTGTCAACCAATGGAGGCAGTTACCAAAATAAAACTAATAAGCACTTTCTCGAAGATCATTGGTGTGGAAACAGTTTTCTAGAGGAATGGTGAATGGGAGCTTAGAAAAGATAGGGTTTTTAACATTGATATTCTTTGGACAAGCAATGTCAGTAGCAGACACAAACAGTATTTGATGTGTTACATTTCAGCTTTCAGAAAGTTCAATGTACAAGCTTAATTGTAAAATTGCAGGGAGGATGCATTCAAGAAATACATATGATCTGAGAAATGGTCAATGGATAGAAAACGGATAAGGGTGCTCTAATAGGGGTGGGGTAAATAAAGGAACCTGTGTTAGGACAACATCTCCATAATGGGATGATTATGATTTTGGTATAATTAGTAAACTTGTCAGGTTTGTGGATGCAATAATTGAAGGGTCTGCAAACTCTGCAAAAGTAATTCAAAAAGACTTTCAGCGCTGGGCAAGCGACTGATTTAATGTAGCCAAGTGTCAGGTGTTGCTTTCAGGTAGTAAAAGTAAATTATAGAATGGGAAACTCCAGCAAATGTAAATGATGCATTAACACTGACAGTAAGTCTTTTAAGCTTAAAGGATTTAGGTGTTAATGCATCATCTACCTTTGCTAGACAGTGTAGTAAAGCAATACTAAATGCATACTGAACCAGTCTTGGGATATATAGTTAAAATTGTAGAATTTAAAATGATATGCATGATGACAGTGTAGGTCACCACGACATAAAAAAGTGACATCCAACACTGACAAGCTGAAAGAATGGAATCTTTTTAGTCTTGAAAAGAGAAGACTACACAGAGGCCTGATTCAAGAATGCACATCTTCAAAGGCACTGACGAAGTCGACACAATGAACTTCTTCAGAATCAGCAGGGTGAAACACAATTCAGGGGACACAAATGCAAACTAAGGGGAAGTGCTTTTGAAACCGGGAAGAGGAAGAACTCTTTTTACACCTAAGGTTGTGAGGGTTTGGAGCAAACTAGCAGGCCGTCTTGTCAATTGTGAAACCCTGGCTTCAGCTGGGCGAGATCCTGGGGTCACTAATCCAGCAGCAAGCGAGCTACATAGGATGAACAGCCTTCTTTTGTTTCTAGTCTTTTCTCTAACATGTCCTCATCTACTACTGTGCCAGCAGCCGTGTCACCCTGCAACTCACAGCTGGCAGCCCACTGAAGCTCAGCAGGTGTGAGCCTGGTCAGTACTTGGATGGGAGACCTCCTGGGAAAAACTGAGGTTGCTGCTGGAAGAGGTGTTAGTGGTGCCAGCAGGGGGCGCTCAACCTGCGGTCTACGTGGGTCCTAATGCCCCAGTATAGTGACGGGGACACTATACTGTAAAAAGGCACCGTCCTTCAGATGAAATGTTAAACCGAGGTCCTGACTCTCTGTGGTCATTAAAAATCCCAGGGCATTTCTTGTAGAGAGTAGGGGTGTAACCCTGGCGTCCTGGACAAATACCAATCATGCCCTTCTAATAATCCCCGTCTCTGAACTGGCTTCATCACTCTGTTCTCCTCCCCACTGATAGCTGATGTGTGGTGAGTGTTCTGGTGCACTATGGCTGCCGTCGCATCATCCAGGTGGGGGTTACAGTTTGGTGGTGGTGGAGGGGAGTCCCAGTTACCTTTAAGTAGAGTATCTAGAAAAGTACTATATAAAGTGTAAGGAATTATTATTATTATTATTATTACAAAAATCTCGCTGTCCATTCAGCTCTTGAAGGTTCATAGAATGATCCTGATATGTGAGTAGTCCCAGCTGCTGTGTTGGCAAGCTTCCTCATTGTCATTTATTTATTCCTTCTAATAACAAAGTGTCCTCGAGGAGCGTGTGCCCTTATTTTCCTAAACTTTGTGTTATTCACACTGGAGATGGATCCTTATTTGCACTGAGCTTCATTTTTTTTAGAAAATGCGTGTTGTAAGAGTATGCTAATGGGGAAGCATTTCTGAATTATTAATTACCTCCAACCACCCACGAATAACTTTTATAATAACTGTTTAAAAATCTGTTATACACATCAATAAATTATTACATTTTCATAACTGTTAGCTGTTTTTGTAACGTTAACACATTACTAATAGATTAAAGAGCATTAGCTAAACGGAAGTGCGTGATTTGTTTTAATTACCAACAGATGTATTCATTTCTGTGCAGTCGCTGATTACCCTCCTCTAAATTTCCTTAATGTCATCCAAGTATGCTGGAGGTAATGGTGTATTAGATTAAATAATGCAATAATGTGGAGAAAACTCTGGACAGATTAAGGGAACCACCAAAAGAATCAGAGCCAAAAGCTGAAAATAATATTGCAGTGGGGGCTGGAAAACCTATAAAAAGCATTTTCCAGTGCTAAAGCAGCAATAGAACCTTAGAGAATCTTGACATAAAATGCGTCAGGTTCAAGATGGACCCTGTCAGTTCTGAGTAATCTGAATACAATGCAAGCCAAGGTGTTTCAGTGACTTGGGACTATTTAAAGAACTAATGGGCAACTTAGAACCAAATAGCAAATACCATAACTAAGATAAGAAGTGAGGAAGCCTGAAACAAACTACATATAATAAGCACATGTGAAAGTTTATGAATGAGAGGAGGCCATTGGGCAGATGCAGATGCTTGGTGGATTGTGATTTTGACCCTAATTCCCTAGTAACCCCGAAGAAATAAAGGGATGAGTTTTATAGATCTATAAGCTACTGGCCAAAGTAAAGTTCAAAATGAGCAAAACTTCTGCTAGTTTGTTCCAAATACATTTCCACAAGCACAAACTGTGACTCATGGTTTTGATTTCCAGCCTTGGCAGGTGTTTGCAGACTACTGTAATTATGAAGTATTGAACATTTTTAGCAATGTTAGATTTTTTTGTTGGAAGAGAGTCAAAAGTAAAAATAACGTGACCATCTAAATGCACAGTTATGGGTTGTTGAATATTTCATTTCTAAAAAAAAAAAATGTATGGGTTTCGGTTTATCACAGAGTAATTATTGAACCAAACTAAAAAAACTCAACTCATATCTGTAACTTTTCTTAAGGTCTTTCATTATGTCTTTTGTGGAACAAACAGCAATGTTACAAACACGGAACAAAGAAGTTTTTTTTTCACGCTTTGACAAATAACTAAAAAGCTAGCAGTAAATATGTAAAAGAAATGAATGTTGAACCCTCACTGATTGCACAGCAGTGGTTTCAACCAGCAGGTTTATCAGTGGGTTGGATCGTGGAACAATTCATTTGACTTTTTTCTTCAAAGGTTAAAATTATCATGATTTAATGTACTGAAACTGGAATTGAGGGCATCAGGATGAATTGAATGTATTGGGAGTGGCGCAGAGCTGTGTTCGGTGCAAAAAAGAAGTTTAATCTCTGTTCTTCCACTTCTAGGTCAAATCATGTTCATCTTGTGCACCCTTATTTCCCAAGACTCGGGACCAACCACAGGCAATCAAAAGTCAGGTTAGAACCTTGTTTACGCCAATATCCCGGCTTCTTAAACTAAGGCACTGCAAGATGTATTTCATCTTAATTTCTTAAGCTCTGTTGAGTGCTTGCTGTTTATCTTTAAATATTCAGACTCAGACTAAATAACTAAGACTCAATCACCTTTTACTTCAGTGAAGATGCTATATTGTTTTCAAACGTTCTGAGACATTTCATTCTGGTTGGAAACTCTAAACATAGAAAAAGATTCAGTGAAAGCTCCTTGTTTTACTCCCTGCTTATATTGTCTTTCGTGTTACAGGTTCACTGAAATTTCCATGTGATACAGTTGGTATGAGATACAGCTCCTGGGTTCAGTCTTTGTATGGAGTTTGTGTGCTCTCCACCTGTTCGTTGTGTTCTCTAGTTACAAGTTTTGTCCCACAGTCCATGGCTAAATTGTACCCCCCCTTCTTATGCATGTACGAGTGAATGTGTTATGTGCCCTGCAGTAGATTGATGTCCAATCCAAGGTGTAGTCTCTTCGTCTTGTGCACTGTGATTGCCAGGTTAGAATCTGGCTCACGATATCCTTCCAAGGACGAATCGTGTACTGGAAACGATACATGTTCCAGTGAAACAAGGAGCTGTTCTGGTTTTCAGCTTTCTTCAGACCTGTTCGGATGTTTCCACCAGTGACTTTAAGACTCCATTGCTATTGCCAGTTCTGTCTGAATTAGATACTGATTGCCCGTCACGTTGCCATTAATTCTGCTGGACACCCTCCCTAGCAGAAACCTTCACAAAGCAGCTTACAAATTGGATACAATTTTTGGTTTTGAGTTTTGTACCTTCTTCATTGGAGGCACAATTTTACAGCCCGTGTGGAACGTGAGCCAGTGTAGTTCTAAAAGGCTAGGCATTGGGTAAGGCGCTGGAAGTAGGTCACTGAACCTCTCTGCACAAATCTGGTCAAGCAGGGACTGTTAGTGAGAGTGACCAGTTTTTGTGGATAGGAACAAAAATGGAACTAAACGCATGAAGCAAAATGGGCTGAGAAGACCTGTTTAAGTCATTACGACACATTATTGTTACCATTCACCAGTCCAGGAAGATAACATGACAGTGTCTTTCAGGATACATTCACACGGCTAATTTTGTAGCTTTAGTCGATGACATTTGAAAACAAATACCTGACAGCTTATTTTCATGGTCTGCAATGAATGATTCTGACAGTTCAAGTTCTATTAAAATATCTAAACTCTCTTGACTCTTTTCTCATTCTGCTGATGCACATACACTCTTTGAACCTAACAACAGAGCTTTGAGAGACTGAGGGATGCTTTTCAAGGATTTGAATAGTCTGGCCACACCACAATATATCTTACAGTATATTGCTTATGGAACAATACCGCATCCTTTACTGAGTTTCTCACCATGGGCTGTTAATACACAAGTATCAGATGAAATACGGCAATCTGTATGGAGTTTCTTAGAAATTATACATTTTCCCTATTTTTTAAAATAGTACAAACCTCAGTTTTAAAGCAATGTACATGCTTCCTCCTCAAACAATTACTGGAACAGTACATGCTATTTATTTTGAATAAAAATGTGTAATATCCAGCAATAATCTTCAGTTTGTGTAATTAAAGCCTACAAATCAGGATTTACCAGTTTTAGCTCGGATGAACAATTTACACAGCACTAGCTAGCTTTCAAAGTCAAAATGGGTGTTACATTTTCATTGTCTTGGCTTAAGTTTATTTCATCTGGCTTTCTTTTATTACAACAAAAGGTTTAACAAGATCTTTAAATAATGTCCATTCTATTACTGGTGAACATGAGGGTCTCAGAACTGGAGCGGATGTGCTTTGAATATCTCAGCAGGCCTGTTTACTCTGCTTCCCTACCAGTTTAACTGTAAACACAATTACTCTGAATGAGCTGTTGACGTAATCTCATCTGACAGGAAGAGAAGGCATAGCAGGGTTTTGTGCATGGTTGAATGGGTAACTATTATGAGTCTATCTTATTTAACAAGGAAATTTACAACAAGTGTCATTAATAATTTCACTTTACAATGAAGTGGATCATGAAATACAAAAAGCCTAGAGTGTGTACCACACATGAATTTTACTTGGAAGGTTTCTGATTTGGGGGAGTGTCCAGTGTGTGAGTAAATTCCAGGTTTATGACAATAAGAATATGGAATATACTAGGAAGATCTTGGTCTTCAGTGATTTTGATTGTGTATCTGCAATTTTAAGCCAAATGTTTGTTTTGTTTAGTTAGCCTTCCTGATATAGACAGATAGTTGGAGATGTGACAGGCACAGACATAAAGTATGAGAACTGCTGACCTAAAACTAGGCACTGAAAAGCCAAGTCTTATCACCACACTGTTAATCTTCAGCTTGGAAGATGCTATAGCCAACAGAATTGTCTTTATGCGTATTGTACACACTCACCTCCCCAAATTCAGAATATACGCAAGAATTAATTTCTCAATAAAAATAGATTTCAGTTTGAGAGTTAAAAACCTGGGGAACCTAGTTTTGGTAGCTCAGGTGGCATACAGTAAAGAAAAAAATCTCAATCTAAAAAGGCAAAATCTAAACCCAACGTGGTAAGAAAACAAATATATTATTCTGTGCAGAGTACTGAGCTTTGATCATTGCATCTCAAGAAGAAATGCTCCTGTTGTGGAACTAGTTCAGTGTAGAGCTACTGTACATCAGGCATGCATCCGTAAAAACTGTGGAGCTAAGAGGTAATGAAGTGTTCATTCTTCTACCAGGCTTAATGATTTTTAAATACGGGAAGTTATTAGTATGTGCTGCAATTACATCCTCTGCTTTAAGAAAAAATACCACTGGAGTAACCTCAGCAACTGAGTTTTGTCTGCTTGAGGGGGACCAACAAGAAGAGGCGCTAAAGGGTACTTGGCCATTTCAAGATGTTAAGGACCTCTTTTATGTCTCTGGGGTGTGACTGCAGCGTTCAATTCTGTCACAAGTCAACGAAACGTAATCAAATCCTAATGAGGTCTGAACTACAGCTACTTGTACCTTGAAAATCATATTGCGTCCCAATTTCCAAAAAGACTGAAACAAAGGGGCAGAGCTGCAGCCGACCTGGTGTTTTCATTCTGATGTCGTTGGTAAACAGCGCGCCAGTGAGAATCAATGAAAGACGCTTTTTCTTTCAGTCAGACGTTTTCATTCATCATCTGTTAGGCCTCTCCCGTGAACTGGTCTGGTTTCCGTTACTTAATTATTCGGTTTCAAATTGCATATTCTGTGTCCGAGGCATTAGTCTTATTGTGTGATCAGCAGTGAACCCAGACATGAGACGTTTTAGATTTCAATAGCTCGACCTTACATAAAAAAGAAAGCTAGACAAAAGTCGGGCCCTTTACATCACAGGCTGGACATAGCACCAGGGGCTCAATAATTTATCATGCTTTGCTTTGAGATGCAGCATTGTTGGTGCTATTTGTGGAAAGCCCCTTGATTCCGTCTCCTTTATTCACACATGGACCAAATAAAAGTGATTCCAGGGATTCCAGCCATCCTACACATCTCTTTACACAGAGAAAAGCACCCAATATTATTTCACACCCATACTAGCTTTTACAAGAAGCTTGTAATAGCTGGTAGCGATTATGTTTTCAGTTGTCCCAACAATTAGCTTGGTTCATTATGTCTGTAAATGAATGGTTTTCTGGTATTTTTTGAGCTTTTCAAGAACTCTGTTGAGCATCACAGTAATGGTCCTTTCATAATAAAGGCAAAAGGAATGGTTTTTAAAGCAGGAAAAAAAATAATAATTCCCAAATATATTATTTCGGTACGGGAGGCAGCAGTTAAATTATTTGGCTGCTAAACTGATGGGCAAATTCTATGCTTTGACTTGTTTTATTAGTTCATTAACTGTTTCATACCATGACGTGTCGTGTAATGTAATGAAGTGAGTCCTTTCATAAAGTCATTTTTAGAGACTTACTTTACTGGTTATATTAATTGGGTGTTTTCCAGCTGATGAAATAATAAGTGACAAACGAAAAGGCAACAAAATAATACCTCTAAATAAAGAAAAGCTCCAATTTAAAGAAAAATTATACATAAATTATATTATGTATTGTGTTAACATAGGTCTGAAGGGAGGAGACAGTTGTTAACTCCTGTGTGGAATTCTCACCGAGAGACTGGCATGATTACAGAATGTGTAATCCAGCTACCTTTAGCTCCTCCCTTTCAATGGGCCTGACTCCTGTGTGAATCTAGGGCTAAACTGGACTCGCCCATCAATTAATCACACAGAAGAAATGACAACACAAGCTGAAACATTTCGCTGTGCAGCACTGCTCATTTTGTTGCTTTCATGCCTATTAAATGTTATATATATTTTTTAAAAAGCACAACCATTTCCAATCACAAACTGGGGTGTATGTAATCAAGTGCTGTCCGAAAGCTGTCTCCTTCAGCTCTACGAACTAATGTGAACGAGATCCCCTTCATCTGTATCAAAATAATACAGGTGTTACTGACCTGCTTGAATGGGCTTGCTGGTACTGCAGTTACATAACCTTCAACTTAAGTAAGTTTTACTCACATTGAGTAATTAACCCCCCAAAAAACAAATTGTTTTTTCACGATCAATCCATAAATGCACTCAACACCTTCTGTGGAGGTGTGTATGGTCACAAAGGAGAGCTACATTTGACCTCTGGACACATGTTGTAATATGAAGGCTAAAAACTCCAAACTAGTCGAATTCCAGTCAAGGCCACCCATCCCTAGTTTTGAGAGACTACATACGTTTGGGAATTCAGGTATAGCAATGTATCTACCCAAGACACAGACACGCCTGATGGGCTGAGTCATTATGGATGGTTCCCAGGGAAACAGGTCTGCTCCTTTTGGTTCATGGGCTGTGGTTGTGCTGATGGGAGGCTCATAATATGACATACAGAGGCATATTTCTGGGTGTGAACGAGACAAAATGAACACAGGACACACACACAATCACACCAGGGTCAATTTCCCTAGAAACCAATTAACCCACCAGTATGTCTTTGGACTGTGGCAGGAACCTGAAGCACCTTGAAGAAACCCATACAAACATGGGGAGAATATACAGAGTCCGTGCAGATAGAACTAAACTCAGGACCCCAGTACTGCACGACAGCAATGCTGACCACTGTGCCGCTGTTACACACAATGTAAAAAAACAATATAACTGATTCATGCCAAACTGAATATTCATACCTGTTTACTCATTTAACTTTCGTGGTTTGGAATTCTCTTTTAAATTCGACTTACCCAGCCCAGGGTTGCAACTGATTTTTTTCTTTTGTTTTTCTTAATGGAGAATGGAGAATTAATAATATTCTGACTTCAGACATAAATATAAACATTTTTTATTTTCCTTACTCCTGCAATCATTTAGGATGAACAGGGGTGAAAATAATAATTCACTAGTAAAAAAGAAAGCTTTGATGATATGGGATAAATTGGGCTTCGGGTTTTTCTTTGCCACTCTGAATTTTATTTAGCCGAAAAGATAAACTAAGTTTAGTGACTGACAAATGGCTGATAAGGAAACAAACAAAAAACTGTTTTAATAACTGGGATTTGTGCCACTAAGTGGTACCTTTTTATACAATGTTAATTGTGACAACACAGTAAAATTAAAACAGTGGAGGTGATTTTTTTTATAAAATAAGAAAAAAACAATTTATCTTTAATAATAGACATATGGCTTATTTTTTTTTAAATTTAAAGGTTTGACTTGATTAAAATACACATAGCAGTGGACTACCACCCACAATGAATGTGATGTGGCATCTCCCTTTCTATTTAACCTGAATTAAGTTAATTGTACTGTAATTTGATTTAATGTCTAGGACTTGCACACATTTCTTAAGTGGGTTACATTAACAATCTATTAAATACATTTCATATTCATTAAATACACATCAGTGTTCTACTGGTATAGAGAATAGCTTTTTCAAATGACTCCTTTCGTTTCACATAGAGTAGACTACCCTCCATTTGTATTGGGATTGTGAAGTCAAGATGGCTATTTTTACTGAATACTCAAACAAATTGGATTTGAGAGTAAATGATGAATATCAGGCAAAAGTACAGAATGTATTTCTGAACATATATGGTTTAAGGTTTTAGAATAATACCACTGTTTGTGTTCTATCTCCCCATTTTAGGTCAGGTCAGCATATGCGATGGGTCCAATTAAAGTGAATTATAGTAGTATAAAACTGAATATTTGGAGATAAATCCTTTTCACACAAAAGCTGCATCAAGCCTGTGACTCACTGACATTATCAAGCTCTAGGATTGTTCTTTTGAGATGCTTTGCCAAGCCTTTGTTGCTGTTGGTTTTAGGGATTTTTTTTACTTCAGTCTCCTTTTCAGCAAGTGAAATGCACGTTCAATTGGATTTAAATCAGGAGATTGACTTAGCCAGTCTAAGATTTTTCACTTTATTCCCCCGATGAGCTCCTTGGTTGCACTGGCAGTGTGTCATTGTCCTGGTCATTGATCATTGTCTTACAGCATAATGAAGCACTGGCCAATGGGTCTGGGGGCATTTTCTTGCACTCAGGCAAGCAACATGTTTCTGTACACTTTTGAAGTTCTTCTGCTGCTACAATCATTCGTTACATCATCAATACAGATGAGTGAGACAGCTCCACAGGCAGCCATACATGCCCAAGCCAAGACACTCCAGCATGTCCACAGATGAAGTGGATTGCCTGCAGTTCACTCCTTTCTCCACCCTTCCACCTGGCCATCGCTTTGGTAGAGGTGTATCTTTGTCTCATCTGTCCATAACACCTTGTTCCAGGCTCATCTCTGTGCTTTGTTAGCAAATTATAAACAGGCCTTTCTATTTTTGGTGCCGATGAGAGGTTTGCAGCTTGTGACATCTTGATAATTTTTCTGCTGAAGTCTTCTGCGAACAGTAGATTGCGATACCTTCACCCCTGCACTGTGGAGCTCGTTGGGGATTTAAGGGACAGTTGTTTGAGAGTTTTGCTTCATAGCTCTGGTATCGTCAGCTGTAGTTGTTTTTCTCAGCCAACCTGGTTGTCGCCAGTATTCCCAGTTGTTGATTTCACTATGCCCAGTTTCTGTGGTATGGTTCTGATGGAAGTCTTGCTTTTCTTTCACTCAGTTCTGTAGTTTTCAACTTGGATAAGGCCTACTGACTCCAAAGGCAGATTCCAACACTCCACATTCACAGCTCTTACATGAGCACAATCGATACTACAGAAAACACCTGACCATGAACCCCCCCCCCGGCAGCCAGTTGCCCCAATACTTCTGCTCACCTGCAATGGGGGGATTGAACACAAAAAGTGTTATTATTCTAAAATGGTACAACATATAAGCACAGAAATACCCAGAAATAAAAGGTGCCATTCTATACTTTTGTTTCATCTTAATCTTTTCATCTCAAATCCGAATTGCTTGAGTATACAGCAAAAATAACGGTTTTGACTTATGCAGGACACGGCATAAAAAGGGAGAAAAAAGGCATAAAGACTCCTTCATTAATTACAATTCTATAAGAATACTTGTTAGTATATGGAGCACACAGTTTATTATGTTTATTATTATTTATTATAGTAGTTCAGGTGTGTAGCTGCGCCAGCATGCGTAGGCTGCAAAGGAACAAGTAATAGGTTTATTCCATGCTGAAAAGCGAAGAGAAAAAACAAAACGTTATGGCTGTGAAGCCTTCTTCAGGTGTGAGAAAGACAGGGCAGTCCTGTCCTGTCTTTGCCCTGTCTTTCTCACACCTGAAGAAGGCTTCATTTTGTGATGTTCTCTGTTGTACTGTCTATGTCCCGAGAGATGAGCGCGAATAAGAATTCCAATGTGCATGTACTTGCCTTTGTGAAAATGAATGTTATTGCTTGAATTGTTAATCCTGGAGTAAAATACTAAAAGCAATTACAAAGATTGTTCTGTTCCAGGTCCAAGTTCATATAATGTGGCAGCTCACTCCACATTAGTCACAATGTGTAACTCATGAAAGATAATATCGGTATCTAAATAACTCAGACTTGAATATGGTGATTAGCAGTCTTGAATCTGGCTGCACAGGAACATCACAGAGGCTGTTGTGTATCCTGACCACGGCTGCTTAGAGTCCTTGCTGTGCCGAGTTCCTTTCTTCACACAATGACCAATGGAGGCTACGGTATTGGCATAACCACTCATACAACAGGGTCAGATAGGAATCTTTTAATATGAGCTCAGCCCTGCAGGGACACAAACCTCGGCCACATGTGCTAATCAGGTCTCCTGGACTAAAAAGAGACTCAGAAGTTTAAGGATCCATGTTTAAGGATCGAAAGACATTTATCTGCCTCTGGGCTTTTTGGTTCACTTCTAAAAGTCGGATTGGGTGTAATTCTAAACAGGCATTCTAGAATGGTATCAAAATAGGAACAAAAATCAAGGTCCCCTGAAGTATTTCTAAAATACTGACATTGAATTAAGTGTATATACAATAATTAGTAATCTACACTGACTTTAATTAGGAAGTCCCAATATTAATTGTATAAAAAATAATTTAATAATCATCACAATTTAGTAGGGGAGAAGCAACTATGTTGTATTCATGTAAGTTAAGAGACCAATTGTCTCATACGCGAACATGTCTTAGCTCCATTCCTGCTTTTCATTCCAGTTTCAGAGCATTTCAGAGTCATTTAAAGTCCAGAGAAAAATACATTTTTGATGGTTTACAGGTTTGATGGCAACCCACAGAAGCTCAGCAGGTGTGAGCCTGGTCAGTACCTGGATAGGAGACCTCCTGGGAAAGCTAAGATTGCTGCTGGAAGAGGTGTTAGTGGGGCCAGTATGGAGCACTCACCCTGTGGTCTGTGTGGGTCCTAATGCCCCAGTATAGTGACGGGGACACTACAGTGTAATAAAGGCACTGTCCTTCGGATAAGCCATAAAACCTGACTCTCCTGACTCTTTGTGGTCATTAAAAATCCCAGGACGTTTCTCAAAAAGAGTAGGGGTGTAACCCTGGTGTCCTGGACATTTCCCCCTGGCCTTTACCAATCATGGCCTAATAATAATCCCTGTCTATGAACTGGCTTCATCACTCTGTTCTCCTCCCCACTGAGAGCTGGTGTGTGGTGTGTGTACTGGCGCACTATAGCTGCTGTTGCAGCATCCAGGTGGAGCTGCACATTGGTGGTGGTGGAGGAGATTCCCCATGACCTGTAAAGTGCTTTGAGTGGAGTGTACAGAAAAGCTCTGTATTAGTATAAGAATGATATGAAACATAAAGGATAATATTTGTTTATTAATTTAACACCTGTCATACGGTAGCAGTGGCAGAGCTAAGATTGGAATAACTCACAGATAGTTCTATTAAAAATTATTGCAACTCCACTGTATTTATACTACATTGTTCCTCAGCCCCCCCTGTGTTGAACTGTCCGATAGACCTTTCCCCTTTTACCTCAGGGCTCACCTTTTCCTGCCCTTTCCCTCCCTTAAAACGGAGAGGAAACCCCTTTCTGTCTCTTTCTCCTCATGGGTATCTTTGGGACGCCTGCGTTTCTCTTTCTCTCTCTGACCTCCTGGCTGTTTTACTGCTCCTTGATTAGCATGTCGCTCTGTAATGTGAAGGTCAATAAACCTGTCAGTGAGCCTCCAGCAGTCGTCTCCAGCCTGTTATTCCGCACGCCGCCAGCACAGAACTGGGTCACCACAATGGTGTCAGAGTGGGAGACGAACCGCCTCGATTAGTAACAGGGAAATGGCGCGACACAGAGGAACAACAGCTGCTCCGACACCGCAGCAGAGCAGCAGGGAGAATGATGGACTGATCGTGGAACATGGTGACCAAGCAACGGCGACCTCTAGCCAGCCCTGTGCCACATTGCTCCCCTCCCGCCGAAGGCAGAGATGACAGAGACCCTGGACGCCATCCAGTACTACCCCAATGATTCAGTGTAAGGGCGAGGAGGCCCCCCTCATCCCACCGATCATGAGTCACCAGACCCTGCTGCCAGAGCCTGCGATCAACAAGGTGGACAGACCAGGGGACCGAAGCCAGGCTCTGGATGGTTCCGGAGTGGCTGTGGGCCCACGACTGTGCCACATGGGACACGCCTGCACCGTGGTGAGGCTCCCCACTGACCTCACCTGGATCTTTCTGTCAGTGCCCGCGCCCTCCAGCAGAGGAGAAAGCAGGGAACCCAGCCTGTTGTTCTCCACGCCGCCTACGCGGAACTGCATTCGCCACAATCTTGAAAGGCTGGATTCAGTCACGGGCAGTCTGTCATCGCTTGCAGGACTTTACCCAAAATTCTGGTGTTGGGAAACGTTAAAACCTCGGTTTGGGTATTTCACAGACAAGAAAAAAACAGGTTAAAAATGTACTTTAAATGATTTGAATGACAATACTTTCCTGAGTGACCGTGCAAAGGATTGTTGGAAAAAAAAGGCTAGATGAATTCTAGTATGCCAAATCTGAAAGCGAAAAAGAAAGAACAAAAAGTAAAATCACGGTTAGCTTTCTAATTTTAGCTGCCAGTCATCACCACAATACCTAAATTCATAATAATACTGATGCCAAAAAAGCATGAAAGAAGTACTGTTAAAAAGCAGACTATGTGTTAGATATGTCTCAGTGGATGTAAAGCACTTTGAGCTGCTATTTGTATGAAAGGTACTCTATAAATACAGTTTATTATTATTATTATTATTAAAAGATCAAAAGAGAGAAGTTTGTGGTGGCAGTCAGACTGACTAAAACAGAGACATTTTTACAACTATCAACCAAAGAAGAACTTGAGCATTAAGTCTATGTTAACAGACAGGGGAAGAAATGTCACAACACAGAGCAATGAGGAATTCTCCTCACCAGCTATCTCCAACATGTCCATGGGCCGTGAACTGGGGTCAGATGATGCTTATTCGACCAACAGAAGGTAAAGTATAAAGTATAGCGGTATATTATATCAGAGCACAGTATGAGGGGATTGTGAGCGACGTTTCAGAATGTAAGGCTAAGGGGATTTAATTGTGTTCTGGTGCCACTAGTGTGTGATGTCAGGGGAGGAAGGGACTCATAAAAATATCTGCTCATCATGAACAACACGTTCTTTTGCTATGCATCAATGCATTGAGGTTTCACAAATTCTACTGTAGCACAGTCAGCAATCATTACAAAAAAACAAATCAAAATAATAGCAAGAAATAAGGGATAATAATAAAACATCAAAATAATACAATTTCTGTATGTTTATCAGAACATTCTTCTGTTTATGTAATTATTGCAAAAAACATTAAGACACACAGTAGCAGCAATGTTATGTCGTTAAAATGCAATAAATATTACGAAATAATGCATTGTTATCTCCTAACAACACATTTTGTTTTCTCTGTGGAGCGAAAAGGCTTCCATAGTAAACTTTGAACCAATGATGAAAGCAAAAAAAATATTGGTCACTTTTTAAAAAATGTTGTATTGTCAGCATTCATTTTGCATTTGCAAGCACTGTACTTGTTAGACTGATTAAAGGATCAAGGGACAGGAAGTCTCTACTTTGATTAAAAAAAACATTTTATTTGTGCATCTGCTATATTTTTGCTCATACAAAAGAAGCACATCCAGCCAATTACAATTTTAAAATGTAAGTTGCATTTATACAAATATTAGTTTTAGTTGCTTATCAGAGAGGTTTTGATACGCTTTGATGAAATTTCTCAAATGACTCAAGAACTTTTGCAAACAGCCAATTCATCATTATATATGTATTAAATGCTGTTGGCCAAAGGGACATTAGTCTGCAACTTTTGGTATCTTTTCAATTCCAATGCTTTCAGTTTCACACAACAGAATATAATATTCTGTACAGCATGTCACAAAGCTTAATTCTGCTGATGCAGATCTTAATGTCATACAATAACAGGTATAAATACTCAGTGACTTATTGTAATCTATTCTGCTTACTGATTTTTATCTTGGTGTTATCGCACAAGAACCCTGATCTTTTCAGACTGTGGTCTCCATTGACGTATGCTGAGAACGAGAGTTCAGCTGTTTTTACAACAGAACAACTGAGGCATTAACCACCGAACTGAGTGTTAAATCTGTCACTGTGGTAATTGTAGGCTGTGGTTAGCCACTCTGCCGAAAGTTGTGCAGGAACAGCCAAGTGCAATGAGTTAGGGACAGCAGCAAGAAATTCTTCATGTTCATGCAACCTACTGTTCATAGCATAAAAACGAATATCAACAAATGAAACTCTGATAATGGATCTCTGATAGTGCAGCCCTGTGTTCCTCCTTCCTCTTTGATGAGCTGGCTCAGAGAAGGCAGCTGTGCCCTACTGAGTTCCTTGAACAGCTTTGGAGTTTAAATCTCAAGTTCTGAGATAAGATGTCTTGAATACTTCCTTTCAATTTTCTTTATCTGAAATCCCCTTTCTACTGAGTAGTTTGCGGTCTGTAAAGCTCAAGCTACTATCATAATAGAAGGTAGTGTGTTGTTTTGCTAGCATAACGTGCAGGTTTTAAGGAAAGGTAGAGTGAATAGATTTGGTTCTACGAATTAAGTGGTAGTTATAGTACCTGCAAGGGGAATATTGGAGGATCCTGCCCCGAATGGTTCCAGTAAAGGCTTTTTATATAATCTGGCAGATTTGAGAAGCGGCATGAATTTGTCTTTAGTGTTTTACAGTGTTATACCTGCCATTCTGCGGCGTCTCTCGACCCACAGTTGCCCTGGGAAACCTGAGCCGGGATATTCTCACGAGGGCTCATGGATTCCCATGGTTTACCTTTGTGACCAATCCTCATTTGGTCTGTGTTCCGTTATCACCTTTTCGACCACCGATTATTCAATTACAATTTCCCTTTATATTCCAGAAGCACCTCTCCAGTGGTGCTTCATCACTCACCTCTCTCCCTTTGGCAGTGCTGCTCTTCCTTCACTACTGCAGGCTCATTCTTCAGTGACCTGTCTGGTTGAGGTCTTGTCTGCCCTGGAATTCCCTGCACTTCTCCTCGGCTGCCCCCATCTCCGCTCATCTCCCCTGAACTGCCTTTCCGAATCTCCACTCGTTAAAGAAGCCCGCACTCTTAAAGGAGTCCACACATTTTTCCACTCCATGAACTCAAGCCTTTGCCCAGTGTGACCATCGCGGTTCCACACGGGCTCGTGCCCTCGCCGCTCCTCCCCGCTGATTCGTCCCGCAACACCAGGGCGTGAACCCTGGTCTCCGGCGTAACGCAACAGGGAACCGGCCGAGTGAGCTAAAGGAGACCTCCCTCAACCCAAGCGATGACGTCACCGTGCCAAACCGTGCTCCAGTACACCAGCACTGCTGCTCCAGTCTGATTCTTCACCCTGCACTTAGTCTTCCCTCTCGCCTTTTCTCTTCTTCTTTTCCAGGCCTCCTGCCAGGGTCCCAATGGAGCCTTCCTTGTTCTTGGATTCCGTTCCCCGGACTCCGTCTGGGAGCTCCGACCAGGACTGCACTGTCCAAGGGCTTCTTTGGGTGTCAGGAAATTAGGTTTCATCAGATCCTGGGCCCCTTGTCAGAGGGTGGCAGAACTGACAGCGTACACCTGGCCTGGTCTCGGGAGACCCCCCACTGGGCGTGTGCCTTGAATTGTCTGGTGCCCTCCGAGTGGACCACCTTTACCTAACTGGAGTTTCCTGCCTGGCCTTTGCTGTCATACCTCTTCGCTTTCTGATTCGTACCAGACTACCAGATTCCTACCAGATTCCAGATCTGAATGGCTCTCCCCTTTTAATCTTTTTCTCTTTTTCTCCTCTCCTGTTCAGTGTCTCAGCAGACCCCTTATTAATCCTGGATTTTAATTCTTTCTGGCTCTGTTTGGAAGCAGGTGCCTCAGTTAAACTGTCCAGGGGCTTTCAGTAGCAGCGAGGGGACCAGGGGATGTGTCAAGGTCAGAGGATTGCAGCCAGGAAACCAAGGTGAGACCACACGCCTGGCCTGGTATCAGTAGGGGATCCGCATTAGGGCTTGGTCCTTGAATCGGTGGGCTTATGGTGTCCTCCGATTGGACCATAAGATCAGGGTTTCCTGGCCAGCCAGGTAGGTCAGACGTGTCTGTGCTGACCTGCTGGACATGGCACACTTGTGCTCTGGGTGGCTTATCCCCATCTTACACCTTTTTCCCCTGTGCTGTTCTAGCTCTATCGGCCAATATCTCATTATTATCATCTGTTCTCCCCATCACTTTCCCTCTGTTCCAGATTGCTTGTACCCCCCTCAGTTGGGTCTTTTCAGGCTTCTCCAGAAGTCTCCGGTCTCTTGCACTTGGGTTCGGTCCAGCGGTTATACATCAGGCACAGGCATAACAAGAAGATTTTCTTGTCTTAAATACTTTGTATAGTTCTCTCTAGATATAAAGACAGTGGTGTAAATGGAAAGTTAAAGTCCCAGAATGACCCTTTTAAACAAAGAGTAGTGCAAACTGAGTTTATTACAAATGAAATGCTAGGATCTTTACTTGGTGCATTTAACATAAATTAACAAAGAATTGATATAAGCAACAGTATATCACAGTATGGTTTGTTTATGTACCAAATATGCTGTGTATGGTTAATTCATTTTTCCTTTAACAGCTTAGTCCATTGTAGTGATTTGTAGTTTGTAGAAAAATACTAATGTGACAGGATTAAACCTCTTACAAAAGATGGCTTCACCCCATAGGAACCTGTGAGCCTTATGGTGTAGTGGAGTTTGTTCCTCCTCCCTTAAAATTACAGTACAGAGTACAGAGCCCTCTGCTTTTTACTTTTAATTATGTTTAATTGTTTGGTAGTCCTAAATTTAGCCCTTCTTAACTTATTTTACTTCCAAAGGAAACATCCAGAAACTGTTTTCATGAAGTTCATCTTAATGTCAATATAAGAAAATTAAAGCCTCAGCTATATAAGAAAACGTTCATATATATATTTTGCCTTCTGTTCTTAAGAAGCAACATAAATTGAGAATTGTAAGAGACACAAACTCAAAAGCTGCCATCTTCTTATCACCCTGCACATACAGCACACAAAAGCAGAAAATTACCTTCTATCTTCAAATAAAGGTTAATTCCACAATGAAACGTAAAAAGAAGAAATGTAACATTTTGGCTGTTGAACCTTCTTCAGATATGTGTTAAATACAAATCAAGCCATTTCTCATCACTAATGTCTTGCATTGCATTGGGTTGTAGGCACCTTGCATTTGCTTGAACTGTGACATTCTCGTATTCCAGTGCAGGGTTTGTAGGTAGTACAGAGTTTTCAGTTTTCACAAGGCTAACAACCCTGTCCTGTAAAAAAATCTGATGTTAAGGAAACAGCAACAAAGAAAACAGCTACAACCACAATAGTGCTAAAGACAGACAGAAGTGGAGGATCTCTGTTGCTGCCCTACATGCCAGCAGGCATAATAAGCAATAATAACATTGCTTTCAGAGTGCTGGGGAAAACAGGGTTTGAATGCAGCCGAATCATTTTAAACAAAAGAGTGTGTTCAGGAAAATGCTGCATCAAAGCTAAAAACAAGAGAAGTAATTTCAATGCAAAACCTAGCTATACTAAAGTTATATTTATGTAACAGATTAAATGATGCATTTCAGATTTCTAGGTATGAAACTACGGCTTCAGTTGCTTTTGGTTGAACTGTTCATGAAAATTAACAGCAATGCATGGACTTTGTGTGGTTTTATGAGATGCGCCTGTACAGTATACTGTCATACCAGCTGATTTGAGTGATTAATAGATATGAGAATGAACATCCTTTCCGGGCAAAGTGTCTATGTTAAAAGAATGGAGTGGCAATGACTTTTAGGTATGAATAGGACTTAGTTTTCATTCAATCACAATGACATACGAACAGTCTTCGGCCTTAATGATCTGTTAATCTGCTTTTTTAACCATATACTATAAATATGCACTGCTGTTTTGCCCAGCAGGGCTCGTTAGTGTGACAAAGCTAACTTTGACCAGTGGCACAGGCACATGCAGTGCCTCACCAAAATATTCACCCCTGACCAATATCATCATTTTTTTGATGAATCATAAGTCACAAACATATTTTTTTCAAATCACCTTTTTTTCGTCATTCCGAACTATAATGATCACACTAACCACTGCTAGATATAAAAAGATATAAAACCTGCAAAGAAGATATAAAAATTGAAGTTTTTCGGATTGCAGACGTAGTCAGCCCCATTCAGTACTTGCCAGAAGCACCTTTGGAAGAAATTACTGCTGTCAGTATTTTCAGAGTGGTGTCTATCAGCTTTGGCAGGATGGATGTTCTAATGTTTGTCTGTAGTTTGTATTTCTGACATGCTTGTTGGGCTGAGTTACAGAACATCAAGCCTCACCAGGAATTTTCTATTGAATTTGAGACCGGTCTTTGCCTGGACCACTCAAGGACATTGACTCTTCTATCCAGACAACTTCGGTGTGGCTTTGGTCCTGTGCGCTCCAGAATATTGTCCTGCTGAAAGTGAAATTTTGACCAAGTTATAGATTCTTGCGTGACTCAAGCAGGTTTGCATGTAGCGTTCTCCGTTACTTTGCACTTTCCATTTCTCTCTCAGTCAGGACAAGATTAGCTGTTCGTAGCTGATTAGCTACATGAACATTTTATGATAAGACATGGAAGGTTTGTGAGTCTTGCAATAACTGCGGCGCCATTGGCAGTAAGGTGTTGACTGCTTCATAAAGTAAATATACACATCCCATAAGATCAGCTGGAAGTGTGGGTGGAGGATAGGGGAAAAGAAATAAGACAATAAGTCTCAAATGACTCAAATGATGTAAGGCTGATCTTATTTATCCAGGGATGTCTGACAGCAGTGGATATTTAGTATGGTTGAAAGAGTGCTTTTAAAGTGCTGTTCAAATCTTCAATCGACATATCTTCCATACATCATTTTTTCGTTCTTCAAAAGCCCATCAAACTCATTTGCGATGCAGATCATATACAGTATATGGTGGGTCATGGAAGAACTTTAACCTTTAGGCTCTTTGATTTATTATCAGGAATAATAAGTACCACAGGATTTTAACCTTTCAATTTTTGATGATCTTGGTACCTTTTTTTCCATCCATTTGAGGCACAACGGTACATATCCACACAAAGGTGTATATATATAGTCTAGTTCGCTGTAGATAGTCATTTTTGGTATTCATAAAACAGTGAAAAAAAGAATTAGTCCAATTTGCTGTTTCCTAATGGCCTGAAACAAAGTTAATACTACAAATAGCTTTGTATTCACAATTACTATAGAAATGGCAAGAATATTTTGTTGTATTTTCAAAGATCCAGTTGTCATTAACCCACTGACTGTCTTACTGTAATTCCAGTGCCTTACACTTGTATTCCAAAAAACAGCAGTTATTATTATTGTTTTTAAATAACTGATCCCATTAAATGATTGTGAAATGGGAATTCCTTTAAAGGCAGTGAGTTCAAATCAGTTTGTCTTTTAAAGGTTTTCAACCATGTTCTGAAATATTTATTAATTTAAATGAATTCAATTATATTAATGAAACATGTCATTAATATTAATAACATTAATTACATCGACATGTTTAATGTTATTAATATATGAATGTTGAAAATATAGTTATCCGGGCGCCTGTCAATTTCCCTGCTTAAATCTTATCTCAGTGGTGAGTACAAAGAGATAGTGCCGCAACAGACCTGCTAACTGCTTTGAAAATGTTCATTTGAAAAGACTTATGCTCATGTCCCCTGTTTCATTACAAGGGTCTTTGATGTAACTGCTCTGTGCTGCCTCCCAACTACATTAATTAAGTAGCTGCTTAATTCGAACTTGTACCTTCGTTAGGCATGTGAAATACTGGCCTACCAGGGGAGTTTATCGACAGCAGCACGTAGGCAAAAGCTAATGAGATTTACACAAAATACACCACAGCATTTAGTAACAGGGAGAGATGAGAAGAAGCAAGGAGAAAATAGCTCAGTGGCATTGTTTATTTTGATTATAGCAGACAAGACTCGCAGAGAGTTTGCTGTGTGTGTACTGTACAGCACTGTCAGGCTGTCTGCTTACATCGGGGATGCCAAACTACAAGCACAGCTTAACCTCACTTGTGTAACTTGTCTCAAATAAAAAAAGAACCAACTTTAAAGGCCAGTTTGAACAAAGAAAATAATCAGTTTCCTTGAGATATGAGCTTGTCTGTGAGTTTTATACCATTTAAGAATGAAGTTCTTACAAAGGGGATGTGCAGGATGAGGCTGGAGTCTGGCTTCCGGAAATAAAGCCAGAGTTTGAGCACATTGCTGGGTTTGTGGAAAATGAGCTGGAACTCACAGTGGGAGAGGGATAGGACCTGCTTAGACTGGCTGTATTCCTTTAAGAATAAGACATCTGAACCAAGCTGAATGAGTGTGAAAATATACAAATCTGTTTTACCTTGTCCTGTCTTTTAGTTACACCCCTGCTGGTGCTCACTTCTCTACTTCTGCCATAATAGAAAAAGTGAAATGTTACCGAGAGAAGAGCAACACCTTGAGGAAAACTGATTTTTTTTTTTTCACTTGAAACTGCACTGTCTACATTCACTTACAAGAAAATTTGTTTTCAATTCGTATTTTTTTCCCAGTCTTTTTCTTTGGAACCCCAGGATCTTCCTTTCCAAACAGAACAAGCTGTAATTTTGGTCGCCCTTTTCCAAATAACTTTAGATGCTTGAAGCATGCCGAGAAAAAAATAAAAAAGATCATTGCAATGCAAACTGCCCTATGGGTAACCACTGCTACAGGTGTGCTTGTTTTCATTATGAGAAAGGTCACTATGGCAACAACATCCTCTTGTGAACCTAAATACCTTAAATTTGTCTCTGCAAGAAGTTATTTGCTTTTATTGTACTGCTTACAGGACCCTTGTTGATAACTGATTTGTTATGAGAGAGTGGGAAGAAAAGGGAATAAATACTGTGGTAGTTTAAAAGGCACCCCGTAGCTGACAAAACAGGAAATCAAGTACCATTGAAAATACATGTGGTTCAGCTGGAAAGATGATTAAAAAAACAACATTTTACATACAAAGAAAAATGAAAACATGCATATTTGTTGAGGATTTCCTGTAATGCTTCATCTGTTTTTATCAAAATATTTAAACAGAATTTTCACTAGAGGAAAAGTATTTTGACTAACATCCTATGAATGGGCTTATTATAAAATCAATTTTTCCCTCTCATTTTTAATCGCATACTTACTAGGCTTTCCACAAAGTTATTTCTCTATGATACTCTGTGTGGTCTTGATTTGTATGTACCATCTTGACTACCTGTTTCACATTCAATAATATCCTGAAAGATTTAGACTGAGAAGCAGTGCTGGGGTGAAGCACAGAATGTTGTTTTTTTATTTTCTCCATGTGGGTTTACCATCCTGCACATACACAGTGCTCTGCTACTCTGCTTCATTGTTTCTCAATCACAAGGGTCAAAGAAGTAAATGAACAAAAGAGGCTTCTGTTCAAACTGACTAACCTATAAGAAACAGCCTTCGCAATTAAAGTAAGAGAAATCTACACAATAATTATGCCGTATATCTGTAATGCACTTAATAGTTCTGGTGCTTTAATCACCTTTTATAACATCTGTGAATTTCATGCATTTCTGTTTTACTTTTGACAAAACATTTCCCTCACACGATTGCTATAAGTTTCTCTCCTTGTTTTATGCTATTGTCTGATACAGCTCTTTAACACATAAAACACAGAAATATTTACAGGGGTGATCCACCTGGTTTGTGTAGAAAACTGCAGAGATGTTTAGCCATTATTTTCCACAAATAGTGGAACACAGAAATTTGTTTGTAGATTTGAATTGACGACCTTCAGTACAATATGAGTTAGATACATGCAAAGAGGACTGAACTCCTCAGGTAATAAGGGATGTTTTCTATTTATGTTCAGCTGATAAGAAAACATTGTTTTCCCCTGGGATTTATGTTTTTTTTTTACTAAGAAAGGCCAGGGATGGGGGCTTGATGGCAGAACTCAAGGGAAGTGGTTACATGATGTAATACAGTGAAATAAACTGGCTCCGAGCCTGCTTTATTTCACCATCTTGTCTTTATATGGCCGTTATTGTTCAGTTGTATTTTGGGTTTAAAAGTCAATCTGGTTGTAGCAATAGCAATATACAGAGATCAGTTATAATTTAGGATATCCTAATATAAATTATCTTGCTTTTTGGGCAGATGCTCTCCTAAAACACATATACAAAGCAGGCTTCCCTTCGTGGTTTCAAAACTGTTTTTTTTGTGTTTGGAAAGAGATAGCTTTACCTTTATACATTTTAGTTTAAGATTTATAGTTCAGATCTAGTGTAAATTCTGTTTTATTTCTTGTTTTTATTGTTAGATCTTTCTGCTTGACAGGTGCTTCTACACTACTAGACCAAGATATATTTTGTATTGTCTGTTCTTTAAAACAATTCTACAAATTTCAAAATGTCATATTGCTTATAATACACAACTTAATACTCTCACACAGCTACAGCTTATAAGACCATATTTTAGGCTGACATACATTGTGCCAGAAGTCTGGAAATAATCAATTATTTAATTAATTTATCAGCTGCACTTGACCAGGGTGACTTATAGTTACAATCAATACTGTCAGTGGATGGCTTAAAATATAACAGCATAAACTGGATAATATACAGGAACAGCTAAGTGCACAAATCTAGGTGTGGGGTACAATGCAAGTTTAGAGGAAGGTCTAATTCAGTTTTGCAATGTAAAGAGTAATACAGATAAGTGCTTAGCGTATAAAGGGAGAACAGTGTGTAGTGAAAAAAAACAGCACAAGTGGTACAATAAATAATGGGGCCATCAAGTACCAAAAGTAGTGCTATAAATAATTTGGAAGCAATAAATGAAAACAGGGAGTTGAAGCAGTGGACACAACTGGTAAGTCTGAGTTTAAGTATGTGCTGTACTATTAGATTTTTCTGTTTTGTTAGTCTTAGGTCTTGATAGCTTTGTCCTCTCCACTATACTTCCCAGACCAAAATTAGCCTTGTTATACCTTGTGTTGTCCTGCTTTACAGCAGTCAAGTCTGCTTTCACCCTTATCAAACATGAGACGAAACATGAAAGTGAGTGCAGGTGAAAATCAGTACATTAGCTTTGTCACAAACACAAGTTACAGCATTAATAATGCGACAGCAAGAACCATTTACTTATTTGTTTCAATGAGCAGCATGAAGTCATGCTATACAGCACCATGTGGCTTGCAAAATGTCGTAGGATGGAATAACATGGACAAGCATTTCTACTCCACAGGGAAAAGGGGAACGTTATTTTTTGTAGAAGGTTTGACACAATTAGGTCAAACTTAATTGGACTGAATTGACAGTCTGGTATTACTTTCATACATCCAACAAAGCAAATTAAATAAAGTTGCTACTTCATACTACATATTGGCCTTGGTAATTAGAACACAGAAGCAAGAGGAGGTTCAGCTTGCATGTCCAGTTGTGAGCAGCTTATTTTATTTGGCTATTTATCAGCTAGATATTTTGTCACGAACATCACAGCAGTTTCAGCCACTTGTTCGATGTGTTTAAAATATGACATTTGTATATTGAAAAATTTGTGAACCACTGTTCAATCGCAGGGCAGTGTTTTTATGAGCTGTGGCCCTTTTCTCAGGTTGTTGAGGGAACTCGGGCTCACTCAGGTCATAGGCCTCACGCTGTGCCTGAAGGCTTACAGTGTGTCCCACAGCAGTGCAACCTGGAGCGCCATATTGCTGAAGGAACACAACATGCATTGCAAAAGCAAACCATCAGGCCTAGTCTCGGCAGGCCAAAGTGCAACCCAGAGAGCCACCTTTAGAATTCTTTTGAGGGGGGTATGCAGGCTTTTTAGATACCTCCAGGGAAGTCTGAAATACAGCTACACAAAGAGCAAATCTGAATATTACCCTCGCCCTCCAGGTTGTTAGCAGCTCTTGAACCATGTCAATTAGCTTCGTTTCACTTGGGAGTGAGCAGCTCAACCTTTTGGGATGTTTGTTGTTTTGTTGCTGTCTTTGTTTTCTTGGCACAACTCATCTCGAAAAGCTGTCTGTTTATTCTGTTTCTATTAATGGTAAAAATAACACCAACAAATAACTTGCTGGTTTCTCTTACGTTCTATGCTCCCATTTCTCCTACTCTTTCTCTTTGTATATTTATGATCTTTTGTCATCCGCTCTCTACTTACTGATTATTTCTGAAAGCTTTTTCTCGAACCTATTGCATTGGAGTCATTTGCTATTGGTGTTGTGATGGATGAAGACCTCATTTCACCTCGGGAACAATGAAAAGTACAGTAACGATTATTTTGTACTTATCGAATACAAGTATGGAGGATACAGTGTTTTAAACATGTTGCCCATTTTTGTTGACTTTTACTACACCAGAAAATGTAACTATAATAATAATTCCTTACATTTACATAGTGCTTTTCTGGACACTCCACTCAAAGCGCTTTACAGGTAATGGGGACTCCCCTCCACTACCACTAATGTGCAGCCCCACCTGGATGATGTGAAGGGAGCCATAGTGTGCCAGTACATTCACCAAACACCAGCTATCAGTAGGGAGGAGAACAGAATGATGAAGCCAGTTCAAAAATGGACAAAATTAAGAGGCCATGATTATTAGGAGTACTGCTCTTCCAGCAGCACTCCATCCAGGTACTGACCAGACTCACACCTGCTTAGCTTCAGCACAATAAAACAAGCTGCTCACAACTGGACAAGCAAGGTGAACCTCCTCCTGTTTTTTGTGTTCTAATTACCAAGGCCAATATGCAGTATAGAGTGGTGATAACTTTATATGTAAGCCAGCAGCCCACACAAACAAAGCTAAAATGACTCATTGGCAGGATGGTAAAACTTAGAGATGCTCCAAACTTCCTTCAGCAGTCAACAGAGATGAATACCCATAAACTTTCCATCCTCCAATGATTCAACAGTCAAAACATAGCTTTGCAGCTTGTAATTTCATGGGAGATGGCTGGGCTCAAATGGTGAGATATCATGGAACACACTCAAAGGAAAAACATTTCTTATTTGATTCTGTCTGTCACCCAGCCAATAAATTTTAAGGCTCTTTTCATCTTCTCGATGAGCGTCTCCCTCAGGTAATGTGTTACCAAACTGCCCATGGCCCTTGGAGCGAACCTAAAATGGTTCTTTTTTAGGTAGAATAAGCATGTAAATTTTACCTCGAAATTGACTAGTTGTCTCTTTCAATTGTAACATGTCTGAGCCTGCACAACCTAGATAAAAAAAGTGATTTACAGTTTTTAGTTTTCTTTACCAGAATGCGCTGGTGGTTTACCATACCGAGCCCATGATTAATCATCAGACCCAGTGCTTCTGACACAGAGGAAAAGTCTGGCAGGCGCAGGAAGATGCAGCCCCAATGTCCTTTCCTACCTGCTGGAATGTAAAACTGTCAGCTGCTCCCATGCTTCATCTTCCCCAGGAGACTGATGGGCTGCATGTGACATTGAGGGCAAAGAGGCTCAGCATCAATTCAGGGCTGGCTGATGAACGTCGAGAGCAGAGCCCTGCACGTGTCAGCCTGCACACGTGTTCTGTGTGCTGATATTGGTCAGGTTTCCACCAGAGATCTGCATAAAAGCGGAAGCCTTTGCAAAACTATAACCATAAATACTAAAGAAACAGGAACCCAGACAATTTAAAGCCACTGTTTAGGACCATTCGTATAAACGTGTGTCTATAGTGCTGTGTAGTCAAGGAGAATCAATGGTGGACCACATCAGAGGGCTGACATAGACTACTTGTATAAGCCATGCAGACTGGGAGATAGCAGCATCTGTGTGGTTCCCTATAGGGCAAGCCAACTTTGCATCGCTGGGGGCTAGTTTGTCTTTCGACAAGGGCATGCACACAGAAGTCGAAACATTAGTTTGTGTGTTTCACACTGATATGAAGTTTAGCTCAGCTGTGGTAAACGTGGCTGCCACAGTAAAAGGGCTGGTGCCACGGAGTAGCTCCAGTTTTGTTCAATGTCGGAAGGTGGGGTGTAGCAGCAGACAGTGTGGAGAGAGAGCATAGGATGATGTGAGTTTAACAGACAGCCCATCTGACCTACTCCTACTGTACATTCCTATAGCACACATGAAAGCCATTGAGCAGCAGGACAGACAGAACCAACACCTACTGAGAGTATGACATTAAGCGGGTATCAGGTCTAGCCTTGCTGATTTTAAGTATAGTATATAGTATAGTATAGTAATATAAAATCTGTAGTTTACGGACTGCTTTTTTCTACATTACCAGATAATATTGAGATTTCAAAAATGTTCATTTGCCTTTGAAATTACAGGGTCACCACTGCCCTTTTCTGCTTTGTCATGTTTTAAGAATGTTTCATTGCAGCTTACTTAACCACTACGTGAATGATCAGGCTGGTACATTAAAAGTGATGTTCCCATTTCACATTTCAGCATAAAGGATTTTAAAATCCACTTGAAACCCGACAAGAGGCTGCTGCAAGGACACCAAGACAGGAGTGGTATGATCACTTCAGGGTTTTAGCTGATGAATTAAGAACACATTATGATCTGTTAAGAGCAGTTCTGGAAAAAGGACTGTTTTTAGAGACTCCTGAAAGTTGGGTGTTACAATAATCACTCTTTGGAAAATAAACTGCTGCTTACAACACAGGGCTTGTTTTGGTAATATTTTTCCTTTGAGGTAATTGTTTTTCCTTCGAGGCTTGCTACAAACACAGGGCTTGGCTTGATACAATACAATATCTTTACAATATTTTGCAGATGAGCTTCAAAGGTCAATCCAGGACTGAGATCACCCCAAATTCCTCAAATACTGAGCCACATTCAGTATCATTTCAACCAGTATTTTTGAAAATGTCATTAAATACAGCATCAAGGTCGTTGAAGCGCTTACTAACTTCTTAGACGTAATGCTTCTTTACTCCAACATTCAATAATGCAAACAATACTCATTCTGTGTTGTTCATTCTACCATGCATGGCCATCTCTCCTAAAAAGCATACCACAGATCTTCCAAAACAGCACCTTTGAAGAGAATGGATTTTAGTCTCAGGATCAGTGCCATTACACTCATCTGTCATAGCCCTGTGTTCTCAGGGCTTTCGATGACTCAAAGAATGAACAGGAGGCTTTCTGTCTGATAAATACACTACAATGGCTCTTCTGTTGGCTTAGCTAAAACACCATATAAATCCTCCTACAGTTGGACTACAAAACTGTTGGTGGCTTACACAAATCACTCCTTCGGGAGAACTATTCCATCTCCACTGCCAAGACCCATACTGGAATGGAATTGGTCCCAGTCCAGGATACCATCTTATCAGTAGCACAACATAGCCGAATGTGGATAGCAGCGGCCTTCTGTGCTTCAGCTCCAGCTTCGTCCTCCTAAAACAGCAGACCAGAAAGACAAAGGGGCGAGAGTCTTTATTATCCCCAAGGGGCAATTACACTACATTACATTACAAAAGAATCCTCTCGTTCCTTTAAAGCTGTGTGTCCCAACCTAGGTCCTGTGGAAACAGTAACAGTTAATCCTTCCAGAACCTTATTGTGCTAAATTTCATTCTGATTTAAACTAAGTGTAAAATACATGTCCTAGGTTTTAAAATACACAAGGACATGTAAGAGCTCTGTATGTATTGTAAGCAAGCTAGGCTTTAAAATATTTAGCAACTTTTTGTTGCTTCCATTGATTGATTCAGACTAAAGCCTCTACTTTCACCTGCAGAAATAAATACCAATATATTCAGTGTTTGTAAGTACTCTGCAGTGATCCTCCATTGGACTCTCTGAAGACAGCACCTGTGGCCTGGGAGTCAGTGTGAGACTGGAGCTGGGACACAGTGTGAGACTGGAGCTGGGAGTCAGTGTGAGACTGGTGCTGATGGAAACAGTGTGAGACTGGAGCTGGGAGTCAGTTTGAGACTGGAGCTGGGACACAGTGTGAGACTGGAGCTGGGAGTCAGTGTGAGACTGGTGCTGATGGAGACAGTGTGAGACTGGAGCTGATGGAGACAGTTCCAATGGTCTCTAACCCATAGGTTTTATAGGTATTTCTACCTACTGTATAACACTTGTTATTGATCAATTAAGAAACTAACATGCTCAATTAAGAAAACTCTAGTCCCTGTGGGCTATAACTCCATTCTAAATTATTTCTAAATTACTTAATTTAACAAATCACTTGCTATTGATCACAATGAAATTGTTCCAAGTATTTAAACATTGTGGCTGGGGATTTTTAGGAGCAGGGTGGTGATACCTGCTTTTGATCGATATAATGTTATTTCATCCATCCATTTTCGAACTGCTTTATCCAATATGTCGTGGGGAGCCAGAGGCTGTCCCATCAAACAATGGACACAAGGCAGGATACACCCTTTGTAAAGATTTAAAGGATGATTTATGGATGTATGTACAAAAAACTACGTGACATTTTAATTGTAGCATTTTTTAATTGGAATCTCTATTTTGTCCTGTATTGCAGTCTCACCATCTCCCAACTGACATGCACACACAAAGAAAAGTGTCACTTTTGCTTTAAACAGCCTCTTAGCACAGGCTTTGGTTTTGACTGTCCAACAAAACAAGATAAAGAGCTTTTAGCAGACTGTAAATGGTAAACACTAATACAGAACCTCAAGGGCTTCACTTTGGCTCAAATTTTATTAGACCTTGTCCTGAACAATATTAAGTTCAAGCCAAGAGACAGGGGAAAATCAGATCCAGGTGATAATAAAATAGATCAAAGCAATAACAGACTCTCACCAGGGCCCAGCAGATTCAAAAATAAAAACATAATTCAAACAAAACAGTCACGGTGCAGTGTATGGAGTAAGTAAAATCAAATAGTACCAATAAAGTTTAGTTGGCTTATTTATACATTTTTTCCATTGTTTTTCAAATAGCAGTTTTTTGTCATTCACTGGGACTACTCTGTCTATTAATATCCAAAAGCTGTGTACAATCATACCTCTGTTAACTGAATTACAAACAGAAAACAAACTGAGCTACTGTCCAAATATTGTCTGTCTTCTTTGACTGCAGTACAGTGAGGAAAAAAGGAATCTAACTCAATTTTATTGTTTTAATTAATATTTCTATACAGTTGCGAACCTAAGTATGGTTTCCCTCCATCTCCAGTAGTTATTTACTACATTTATCACAGTTATTGTGAGTAAATATTGTTTGTAAAATTACACTTACTTTAAAATTACCTATCTTCTTTTCTGAACCCCTTCATCCCAGCAAGCGGTAGTTAAGCTTTCTAGTGAATCAGGTAATTTTAAACCCAGGGTGACCATTGACCATGTGAACATGTGTCTTCTATTCTATAAAATGATATACAACTACAGAGTCAAAGTATTACACATGCAGAGCATTAAAACCTTCATTGCTATAGTGAATGCACTGTATTACCTCCAGGTTTGTGAATAGCTGTTGTCTAGTAAAAATATATATTTTTTTAATTAGTAATGTCTAAGCTAAATATCAAACCATTCACATTGACCTTTAAAATTAACTTTATCTTTCTCAGCTCCCTACATGTATGGAAACTGTTTGCGAGGTTGTGTACACACATCATTAGGAAATGATACCCCGGTGCCCTGAGTTTCACAGAGCACTTTCAGATGTCTGGATTCTCCAGCTTTAACACCTTTTTAATTGCAGCACCAATGGCAAATAGGAACGGAGAATTTGAGAAGCCAGGTTTTGAACAAAAGCTAGCACGTGTTTTGGGATTTAAAGCGGTTAAAAGAAAGAAGGGCGAGGCAGTGACACGTCCGCATAACCTTCTGATCTCATTTTCACACTACAAGCTCAGGACATCCCATTCTCCTTTTCCCTGCCCCCAGTCTCCTGACTGCAGGGGTGGGATTAAGTGGCCTTCTGTAAACGATACGCCTGCAAGAGCTCCAATATAGATCACCGCTACAGCGGCAGTGCTGACTTCCTTCACATTTCCAGTTGATTCTGGCAATGGCCCGTCTAGAACTTTGATCTGTTCCTCTGGTGCCATCCTACATTGTTTATATGGTTGTGCGCTTCCTGTTGAAGGATGCAGCCCCGGCTGATGAGCCTGCGGGCAGTTCATGCAATATAAGCCAGCATTTCCTTCACGTAACAGTTCTGTCATGTTACCCAAAGCCCCTGAAAAGCAAAAGCCGGCCCACACCTAGATGGAACAAGCACCATGACAAACACTCGATTATGATAGAGGGCTCTATTTTCAATTTAATACAAATTTTAAACCTTGCTTTGGGAACATTTCAACTCACCACACTGTAGGATGTAGGATCAGCTGTAATGTTGTGAAAGTACTGTGATTTATAGACATTTCTGGATTCTGTATGCTTTTAGTTTAAGAAATTGTCTGGAACTTGAGGTTTGCACTGTGGTCACCATTTATTGGTTATTTGTTTGTTAAGGTATCGCAGTAGTTCTGTTAAATCATTAAATGATGTGTCACTGGACATCAAGAGGAATTATCTGGATTGAACCCTCCACTTTTCTGGTATTTCCTAGGCCCTGAAGCCACAACACAAAAGCAGGCAGCCAAGTTTGGCGAAAGCAAAATACTGGCCATGAGGTTTGGAGCCACTTTTGAGATTCGGAGGGTTTTGTCACTCTGATAGGCTCACACTGAATGAGCACTCACACACAAGAGCCTCCCAAAATATTTCTGTATTTCCTTTGCACAATATAAAGATAGCCTTCATCTGGCTGTCATCCTTAAGAGCACCAAAGGTTTCAGCCACTTTTTATTTGCAGAGCCTGTGCCTCCTGGTCAGTGTTTGTTTAGTAATTCGCTTTTTGTTCATTGGATCTGCTGGCAGGTGCAAGGAAGGTTAGAGGGTTTCTGTGTCTGAAGTTGCACCTTAATCAATTGATCTGCCTTTAAAAGATCCTTTAAAGGGGTTTATATCCTTTAAAGATTATATCCTTTAAGAGGGAATAACAACAATTATCATCTGTTGCTTGCTTTTTTATAGCACCAATACATAGTTATCGATTAATTGAATCAAAACATTGTGTAATAAAGTAATTAAAACAGAGGTGAAGTCATCCTGTAAATGGCTGACCAGTGCTAAACAGCGAGATTGGAGAAGGACTTGTGAATTGTTGTGGTTGAATGCACTGTGTGGTAATGTGCTTGTAAAGCCACAGATAATGATGTGAAAATGTGCTGATGAAGAGGTTCCCCTCGAGCTCCTGTCGAAGAGTGCGCTGCCACCGAGTGGACCAGCAGGGAACAGTCCAGGGAGGTACAGAGCTTTGCAGAGCAGAGTCTACCTGCTGAGCAACTCAACCTGCTCAACCTAGCCTACCCTCTCAGCCCACTTCACTGTTAACTTCTGCTGCAACCAGCTCCTTAATTATTAAAATAGTAATTAGCAGATAAAGGAGCCTGGTGTATCAGTGAGCTGCACTGGAGCGGGCTGGAAGGGCTGTGAGGTGAGTGCTGGGTTGTGGCAGGTTCCCAGCCCACGCACCTGCTGGTTTCCATTCTAACCTCGGCCTTGCCTTCCCTGCTTCTTTAGCTCACATTTTCCCGTTTGTTTCCACTCAAAAGCTGGAGACCTTACGTTTTGTGTGAAACGCAAGAGCTGACAAGCAACTGCCAACATTTTGTAGGAAATGGATATTAGTCATATTAGTATCATTGGGTGAATAAAGGGTTCAGTTATATAACTGAGAATTTGGTTGAAATGAATTGAAGACCAGCAGGTGGCAGAGAGTCTTCAGCATTGTGGCAGGAAACCCGTGCTCTATTGTGTGATCTGCTTATTTTCTAAAAGGGAATTAAGCGATTCAAAAAAAGCATGGTCATTACTTCCTATCAGATAAGCAACCCCAACACCTACAATTGTGTAATAAGCTCCATTAATGAATTCGGTCTTCGCCACACCAGTTTGGCAATGTTTCAGAGGCTGTTTCAGCACGAGCTGAGTGACAACGAGGGTCTACACAGGAAAGGCTGAGGGGGGGTCTGTGCAGTGATACTGACAGCATATGAGGTGCTCTGTTTTTGTGTTTTTAGAAAGAAGGTATACTAAAACTAATCAGGTGATTTTTTTAGCATTGTTCTGGATATAGGAGTCAGAGTTGTTTTCAAAACAAAGAACCTGATATTTTAAAAAAAGAGAGTAACATTTCCTGAGATATTGTAAAGGATGTAAAGGATAGCTCCGGAGGGCAAACAGCTATGACGCCGGTGAAGCCTGATGCCTGGATGAGATGACCTCACCTGTCTCACCAGGGGTTTAGAAAAGCAGCGGCTCTGACAGGAAACTTGGACATTGATTAAAAAGGAATTTATAGGTCAAAAGCAGTGTGCTGCATCTTTTAGAGGAATAAAAATACTGTTTGGGTTATGCTCTCTATACTTCTCTTGCCAATGTCAGAAATGCTGTAATAAGATCCCAT
This sequence comes from Atractosteus spatula, assembly GCF_055471065.1. Classification (NCBI taxonomy): domain Eukaryota; kingdom Metazoa; phylum Chordata; class Actinopteri; order Semionotiformes; family Lepisosteidae; genus Atractosteus; species Atractosteus spatula. The sequence goes on along the minus strand of NC_142711.1, from coordinate 10,450,600 downwards.
TTTTTGCTATAGATTAACACAGGTTATGGAGATGTTTCATTAGATGTTTTCCTGATCAGCCCCAACAGGCTAAAAGAAAACATTACAAGATGAGCAGAAAAAGGGCCCAAGCATATGAAACAAACCCTTTTGTAATGTAATAATGTCACAAATTATGGTGTCATCTTCTTCAAAGCCAAACAACAGGTTTTTTTTTCTGCTACCTCAATATTTTGGCATGATTTCTCACCATTATTTAGGTTTCCAAGTCTGCCAGGTGTCACTCTGTTATAGCACATAATGAAGAAAGATTACACTTAGCCTGACCTTCATATATTGATGGGCCGTCTTTAATTGAAGTTCCCATCCTACTCTTCTCATTACTTACACCTCACATCCTGATTGTGATGAAATGACAACAGGTTTCGTATAAAAATTCAGAAAGTAATCCAAAGAGTAATCTAGGAAGTTTATACTAAAATAGCAAAGTAGAGTGGCAGTAGAAGCTTTTCAGCAAAGAGCTTGAATATGAGGATGGGGGGAGATCATTGTACATATTTGACTACATTTTTGGAGAATGAAAAGCCACAAACAAGTCACTTAATATTCCTTCCAGTGCCTGTTTTTAGCAAAAATAAAAGAAAGTCTTATGTAGATTCTGCTCCTTCCCTTTTGCTGTTTCAGCCATTTTTGATGAACATCAGCAATGCAATGATGTGAGCTGATGGCTTTTTGCAGGATGGGGGCTTTGCTTTCATCCTGGGTGCAAGCTGTGTGCCAGAGTCTTTCCACATGGCTTCACTATGCTTTGAGTTAATGTGAAAACACACAGACTGACAGCACGAGCAAACAGTGTCTCTGAGCCCGTTCAGTCCTCCCCTGGAACCACCATTAGTCTGTCACCACACCAAGGAGCAAATTGTCTCTAATGATAAAATATTAAGTTTCATCGTATTTTTAAGGTCCAGAGTAGACCACTGAATTACTCAAAGCTAGAAGCACTCTATTTCTGCTTAGAACGTACTTTGAAACATTCTTTAATGTGAGGTTATTAGAAATAAACAATCCACATGATAGCCATACACAAACACATGAACAAACGAAAAGCCTGTGCTAGCCTACCATCACTACAGTATTATCATTTTTTGTAGAGAGCAATAGGCCCAAACTATTAAGAATTATGCTTAATTACAAAACAGTCAAAATACTCAATCAAATATATTTTAAGCACTAGACAAACAAAAAGGGCTGTGAGGATCAGGAATAGACTGCCTGCCCATGATGTTGAAACTGAGTTTCTGGGATCCATCAAGGAACAGCAGGATAACATGCTAGAATTCATGAACTCCTAAGTACCCCAGATGAGCAAAACCGTTGGCCTCTCATTTGAAACCTTTCTAATGTTCTGTATTCGTGAAGTATTTTTCTCATTGTTTTGTTAAAGTTAATGTTCTTGAGTTAAAGTTCTATTTTCCAGGACGAAATGTTCTGTCCTTGAAGAACTGTGAAATTACAAGATAAACCAATTACCCAATTCCACAAACCTGCCTTACAAATCAAATAAGAATGCCTGCAATAGACATTCCTGACTAAATAAGGTGAGAATAAATCTCCCGCAGCTTTTAAATAAAAAAAATTAAATAGCAGTTAAAAATATGACACCAATCTTTACTAAATTATGGATTCTACAGAATTTCTATAGAATGTTTTATATTTTCATCTTTACTACAGGCACAACAAAACAAAAAGCTCACACGTGCTACTATGGGAAGGTATATCTTTTGTAAGTCACTCCACTAGTTTCATTATACCTCTCAAAGGGTTTTGAAAGTTTTGAATAGTCTTTTTGCCCAAGCATGACAAACAACTATTGACTTTATTGGCAAACTACTATTTCCACAGCAAAATGAAGCAGGGAGAGCAAATGAATGTGATGTGGTTTTTCAGAGGCACTGGCAACATGCCTTTCACGAAGAGATAGCCACGGGCAGTGTGTTTCTCTGACCTTTGATTTTACAACATATGCTAGTCAGTAACTGTGATAGGTAGATGGCTGTGACAGCTGCACATCCCCAATTTACTGCAAACTACACCTTTTAAACAGATTGTGTTACAATTCTGTGATTACAGAGGAAACAATTCGGAAGCCCTGGATTTTCAAGTATGAAAGGGGAGATATAATGCACATATTGTTTTAGGACAAATCTGAAACCCGATTCTATAGGAGCAGATGATTTTTGGTTGTACATAAAATAGGAAAGATCACATGGGGACCAAGCAGGGTCACGAATGGTTTGACCTCTGACCTGACCTGCCAGTTCAAATTTCTCAAGCTGCTAACTCTGAAGTCGCTTGTGAGCCCAGATCCACCCACAGCAAAAACAAACCAGCACTGCTGCCTTGAAACACACATAAGGTTGAGCTTCACGTAAGGTTTCTTCCTATCAATCAAGAACCTAAGAGTAATATCTGTATCCCAGACCTTAGGGAGTTCAGGGGTTTGGCTTTTTTTTTTCCTGAAAAATGCCATCCAGTCAATAAATCTTAACAGACGGCTATAGGTTTTCAACTGATCCTTTCAGGCAAGCAAGTGCCCAGGGGAATGTCAGTGGAGGACAGATGCAACTGCAGGTTTCTGTGCTCGTTGCTACCAGTGAGATCCCAAGTGGTGTTAGGAAAGCCAAGGGCTACAAAAGAAGTCTTCCACCACTAGAGGTCACCACAATAAGAATGTGCAAGATGGAGTCGCTCAAGATCTATTATTAGGGCACCCCCAGTCATGCACGTACATGGAGACATTCACGCACATACAGACAAACACACCAATTTGAATGCACACTGTCTCTCGGTGCCTCGTCACCCAGTAAAATTTGACTACACTGAGAAACAGAGGTAAATCTATTTAAAATCATTTAAATTGATGAATGTCAGGCTCTCCCCTGGGGAAACAAGGAAACCTTCTAATTGACCTTAACGAAAACCACTGAACTCTTTCCTTCAGGTGAAAGGCAGAGTGTCAAAAAGCCATACAAATTTCAGAAAAAAGATGTGTTTAAAAAATAAAATGATGTACATCACTTTTTCCATTTTCTTAATTTTGCCTGTGCTTGTGTTAGCATCATCAGGAAAACTGATTTATTTTTTACCACAGTGAGAATCCTCTTCAAAGAGGATATTTTCTATCATGACGCAGAAATCAGTGCTACTATATGTACAATCTCCATTTCTGTCAAGTAGGCTCCAGTCCACTTTGAGAACAGGGTGGTCTTTCCCAGGAGTCGCATTGCCTATTTGTTGGTAATGTTTATACAGTAGAGACATGCAGAATTTTGTTTGAGAAAATCTCTAATACCAACGGATGAGCACTCAGAATTTTGGCATTTTTTAGTACACAATGCAAATATTTAGTAATATTACACAAAATATTTAGTTTTTTTTGTATTGCACTAAATGTGAAATAACACATATAGCTATTAAATAATGTCCATAATAATGACAACGAATTACTTAAAACCAGTGACAGAAAAAATAACTTTTAAATAAAATGTGTCTATAGATTTGTATTTTATTTTATGGAACCGTCTGCGAAATTGCTCAGGTTCAGTCATGAATTAAGTCAAATTATGTTAAATTAACAAATTCTACTATAGTGAGCTTTGAATGTTAAGTAAGAGTTTTACTTTAATGACACATAACTAAAAAAGCACATCTTACTGAGACCAAGTATTGCCTAGCAATCTAACTCCTGAAACCCACAAGAATTCTTCTAGGGAGTGTTTGCTAATTGATCAACAATTGCTTCATTAAGCTTAATGCAATTGATACCCGTCTCCTGTTATCCTTATCACAAGATCTGAAGAGCACAGCTGCCACAGCCGGGCCTGATGTCACCTGACATGACTTTACCCACCATATTACTGCTTTCAGGGTGCTGACACCTTTAACCTGGCCCATTTCTGCCTGACAGGCAAGGAGAGGGAAGAACTGCAGTGTTGTAAGCTCTTTAAAAGCCATTTTAAATATTACTGAAAGCAGTAATATTTCCTTCTTGTGTTCATTCTAGATGCAGCTTTTCTTCCTCAATGCAGTGCAGAAGCAGCTAACACTGATGTCCCTCAGTAGTGAAGTTGCTCAGCACATCCATTTTCAGTCTGACATATTTGCCTATGACTATTCAAGGTTGCATCTGAGAGAATGTTTTGCAAAACAAGGCAAACAAACAACAGACTTAGAAATACTAGGGAAATGCTCTCAAGGGCTCATACAGAGATGGAACAAAGGCTGGAATAACACTACAAAGTTCATATACCCACTAACAACAGCTTTTTCAATGTTGAAGTGCCCCTGTTGATCAGTTCTTACAGTCATTATGTATTTTTTTATTATCCTTATTCAGGGAAGCAAAATACACATTGAACAAAACGGTAAATGGAATATGTTGTATCCAGCAGCTGTATCACCCTACAGCTCACAACTAGCAATCCCCTGAAGCTCAGCAGGTTTGAGCCTGGTCATTACCTGGATGGGAGAACTAAGGTTTCTGCTGGAAGAGCTGTTAGTGGAAGCAGTAGGGGGCGCTCACTCTGCGGTCTATATGGGTCCTAATGCCCCAGTACAGTGAAAGAGTCCCTGTCCTGTACAAAAGGCATCATCCTTTGAATGAGACGTAAAACTGAGGTCCTGATTCTCCATGGTCATTGAAAATTCCACTGCGTTTCTCGAAAAGAGTAGGGGTGTTCCCCCAGTGTCCTGTCCAAATTTCCCCCTGGCCTTTACCAGTCATGACCTCCTGATAATCCTCATCAATGAACTGGCTTCATTACTCTGTTCTCCTCTCCACTGATAGCTGGTGTGTGGTGAGCGTACTGGTGCACTATGGCTGCTGTCGCATCATCCATCCACGTGGGGGTTACACATGGGTGGTGGTGGAGATCCCATTACCTGTAAAGCACTTTGAGTGGAGTGTCCAGAAAAGCACTATATATGTTAGGATTACTGTTATATGAGCACATTAATTTATAAAGAAATTTCTGATCTAGAGAATGAAACAAGTTAATCATTGTTATAGAACATGCATGAACATTAATTTCATTTTCTGTGGTTTCTTTATCATCATCACCACCAAAGAACAGAATTCTTGAATTCTGGAATTGCAGTCAATGCACTTGCAACAGCCAAATGGCATCTCAGCAGATTTAGTATAGCTAATTTTCATGTGCTAGTATATGTGGAAATCTCATTTCATCTGGCTTTAGTACAGGTTAAAAGAAATATGAATGAAAAATGGAACAAGTCTTTTTTTTCATCTGTATTACTACTGTACCATACATTTTTGCACTACAAAGTTATCATATCAAAATGTCATATTTATGTTGGAAGTAGGGATCCAAATAAAGATATGTTTGTCATACGGAAGACGATAGTTATCAATGATCAGTCATTTCAAACAGTGATGTAACATTTCCCTTCCTCACGGTTCCTGTGTGAACATGAATTTTAAGTTGTCAAACTGAAATCTAAGAAGGAGAAAGTTAAATATACAGTCGATGCAAGATTCTGGGTTTTTTAAAACCCCCATATTCTGAAAAGACGTCCGAAGGGACTTGTTACTGTCTGAATTACAGAAGTGATCTAACTTTAAGCCCCTGGGTGGGGAAAGCATGAGAAAAGGACTCTGAGTGACAGGTAAGACAGAGTCACATAAAAATATTATGCAATCTCATTTTCTTTATTTTGAAAGAGAATTATTAAGCGGAATGGCAGTGGAATCACCAGCTAATCACCACAAATGAAGTGCTCATTTCCTTAATTTCTGACAGATTAAAAACACACCTGTTGACCTTTTCTCAGAACAGCAAATATGCAATATGAAAGAAGAATAAGGCTATAAATAACAAATATATATTGCCAATAACATATGATGTTATGCTTTAAAAATACACCTTATAAGCCGTACAGCATACAGGTCCAGTAAATAATGTTGGTCTTTGTGAAAGATAAGTACATGTAGTTTTGGGCATAACAGCAGAATTGAGAGGTAAGAAAACTTTGCTAATATCCACTAATCAGCTTAATCCAATATGTCTTAGCATAATTAATTGTTTCATTGTTGTATTTGGCCCTCTGATTGTGTGAACTAAATATCTTGGAATGCGTGCCTCATGCTTTCAGTGCCGGCAAGTTTCCAAACAGTAGTCTTGCTTTTTTTTGGTACATGTGGTTTTTATTATGGTCCCTGAGAGAGGCTTGGAATTGTACGAGCCGGCTCTCTGGCCTTGATGGGCAGACGTTTGTAACAATAACCCACGTCTGGCGCTTCTGCTGCCAAGTCTGAGTCTGAGCCACTACATCTCCTAACACCCATTATAGAAAAGTACTGTAAAATTGCTCAGTACGTTACGCATTTGGCGTATTGCACTATTGTGCCTCATTGCTTTTCACTGTGCTTTACAGCAGTCGTATATTCTTTTACTGTCCAAAGTGCATCATATTTCAGTTCAGGTTCAGCTTTTGTGTGGAAAGTAAAATGACTTTGATAAACATCCTTGTTGAGCATGTTGAGTGCAGAGCAGAGGAGTTTATTGTCATGTGTACATGTACGTTGGAATTCTTTTTCGCGCTGATCTCTCGGGACCTACACAGCACAAGAGACATCACTACACGACGTAGACAGTACATAATAAACATAATAAATAAAAACAACCAGTGACGGAATATTCTATCACATGCACTTTCAGGTCATGACGAGAGTTTGCCTGTACTGTACATTTTTTTGCATAAGGACATTGTGCTTGCAAAGTGAGGAGCTACTTTAACATTCTGATTCTTTTGGTTTGGGACATTGTCAGAAGATGCCAAGGTCCCCTTCAGAGGAAAGGTAAATGTAACTGTGTGAAGCTTTTTGACAGGCTTGAGGCTGCCTATGTCCTGTTCAACCTAAAGCTGCCACCACCTATTATAGGACTTTAATGTGACATTTGCCAGGATTTCCTCAAGACGTATCGCTCTTGTGATCGTTCAAGGGCATGTAAAAGTGTAAACCTACCTTTACTGATATTTTTATCAGAAGAGTGGAGCCATTTATACAGTTTCAATTAGTCTCTGATCACTTCCCAATGTGACAAAATAGCCATTAATACGTTTTTCACCTCCCAGTGTGACAAACTATTAATTAGTACAAATTTCAAAGGAAACTAAAATTTGAGGAAACTTAAAATTTTAACATTTGGCGTTATTAAAATATCTGGATATTATGTAATGAAACCCACACGGCCGTTTGACAGGTTTATTACTGACTAAAACACAGAACTATGACATGGGGACACCTAGTGTTCAATCAGTGAACAGCAAACTATATTTATGTTACAAGCCGTATTAAATGAATTACTAAAACAGCAGTGTCGGTTACTGAAAATTATTCAGAAACTCGTTCACAAACCCCCTAGCATTAGCTTGATGTCTACAAGTTGTAGATCCAAATACATCAAGGCAAAAAAACAACTTATTTTCTCTGAGAATATTTTAAATAACCTGTTTGCATGAATTTGAGCACACAAGATGCTAGTAAATATTATTTACAGTGCAGAAGAAAACATTCTGAATCCCTCTGTAATCTATCCTGTGTTAAGAAGTTGTACAGTAGTCCAGCTACTACACTGCACAATTAAGGAAATAGGAAATGATAAATCCACTGTTCTGAAATATCCCAGAAAAGCAGAACCATAAAACACACTGGCTGATATTTTAAAGTAATTTGGTTAATTTATCACAGCAATATAAGCTACTTTCTGCTGCTATTTACACAGAAAGTGTACACATCAGTAGTTTCTCCAAGCAGGATTATACATTTAGATATCAACATCTTTTCAGGTTTCTTCTATTTCTCTCCTTCTTCATTCTGATAAATTATGAGAAAGGCCCCTTTCTCTCTCTCTCTCTCTGGTATTTCTTCACTGAAAAAAAGCCTGTATTACCTTTCTGTGTATCCCTGAATGAATTGTGCTGTGTGTATATCTATAAAAGCCATCACCTTGCTAGAGCATGAATGTGATGACAAATTGAAAAGCCTGTCTCTCAGTCAGGGTCTCTCCTATTCTCCATTTTTTGGCAAGTGGTCTGTCTATAAATACTTTTGCCTTTCTTGTCTGTTTCAAAGGCTTTGTTGTCTGTTTGTGCCATATGGAGAGGGGGTGAAAGAGATGCAGGCACAAAAACAGGTGGAGCTACCGTACTTTGATATGTACTGTACAGTAAGTGTGAAGCCTTCCATTTAGTATGTACACAGAGTCTCTGTGAGCAATCAGTCATTGTCATCTCTGGCAGGCTGCCCAACAAGGTGCCATTTATAAAGATTCCAATCTTTCATAAGGTTTCAGATTAGAGGGTGTTTCATTCCAGAAGAATTCTTGATCACTAATTCAGGTACGTGGAATAATGGAAAATCCATTCACTTTCAAAGTGGGGTAATGGAACAATGTTTCTCAACTTACAGTAATTTTTGTCTTTTTGCTTCACGTGCTTAAAAATGCTGGGTTTTTTTTGTAATTACACTTTCTAATATAAAATGCAAAGGAAAATGGTCTATGAAATAAATACTTTTCATTTTGTTGTTTTTTTATGATTTGATAGACTATGAATTAATGGCTAGTCACTAATGCTGTGAAGCTCTCACAGGATATACAGTAGCCCTCATGACCGATCGAAAGATACATTGGCCCATTAATAATGAAGGAAATTGTGAGCTTTGCATAGAGCAGCACGCAGGACACTTTGTTTCTGTGGCATTTTTCACCTGCACACCTGCAGGTCTTATCAGGTGTATGAATGCTCTCTTTTCAGTGTGTGATTATGATCAATGCATTCTGATATGATAGGTTATCTCTTCTATCTCCAACAACTTTTTATACAGTACATTCCACTTTTGAGGATTTCAATAAGAATTCATATTCAACTTTTTGTTTTTTCCATGTAATCCATTTCCTTATGGTAGAGTGTTACTTTTACACTTTCGCATAGCAAAAAATCTATCTTTTTTGTTTTGCGGCTGATCTTTTATTTCCTCTTCGATTTGCAGAGGCATGCGAATCTGATTTAAACTTCAGGCAAACCTGCTGTAAATATACATCAGGCTGGAGAAAGTCTAACAGCCGAGGGTGTTCATAAACCCTCAAACAGATACTGTATTTCTTAGGTGGACATGTCCATGAGGGATGGCACAGTGGCTCAGTGATTAGCTTTTGTTGCCTAGCAGTGCTGGGGCCTCGGTTCAATTCCTGGGGTACTGTCTGTGTGGAGTTTATACGTTCTCCCCAGGTTTGCATATAGTAGGTTTCCTCTGGGTCCTCTGTCCTCTCACAGTCCAAAGACATGCTGGTAGGCTAATTGGCTTCTGGGAAAGTTGGCCCCAAGGGTCAGTGTGTGCCCTGTGATGGACTGGCATCACATCCAGGGTGTACCTTGCCTTGCTTGCTGGGATAGGCCCCATCTCCCCACGACCCTGTATTGGATAATGTGGTTGGAAAATAGATGGCTGTCCCTGTCCCTGTCATAGCACCCAGACGCCAGTGGAAACTTAAATCCCTAGATTATTAATTCTTAAAAAGTCTGTTCTCAACTAAAAGAACTTTACTTTTTTTTTGGTTCTGACTTAAAATTGTTAAAATTATTGCAATCATCCTGGTTTACAAACTCAGTTGAGTTTGATTTCAAATAGGGAATATGCTTCTTCTTAAAAATGGAGAATTATTTTTATGTTTTTCACTGATTTCCAGTTACTTCGCATAATTAAGTCAGAATACACCACAATAACACCACATCAGATGTGCAGTAGTAAACCTGTAGTTCTTTGGAGGCAAAAAGATTTTAAAAGATTTCCAAAAGTGTTTTTTTTATTATTATTTTGAGAAGACATGGCTTGGTTTTTCTCAAAAACAAAATCAGTAAACTAAATTAAATTTAAATGTGCCAGATCATTTACCCTCAGGAACCTCAGGCTTGAAATCTCCACTTCACAGTTTTTTTTTTAAAGCAATACAGTTTTAGTTTTATTCCACAATGATCACTGTATTTCCAAGGTCTTTAGGGTAGTTATTTGCCACTGTGTACAAGATCATTTCTTTTCTTGTCCAAAAGACATGGGAGAATGTTTTCACCCAATCAGAAGTAGCTGCAGAAACTGACTGCCTCTGCACACAAACAGGAGTGTGTGTGTGTGTCGGCGTGGGAAGCGAATGGAACACAATCGCCTTTCCATGGCTCCTTGTCACTCAGCTGCTCAGAATTCACCCCGGCAGTATAAAGAAAGCTGAGTGACTTCTGAGTGTCTCTTGCTCTGGGAGGTGCCCAGTCAACCATCACTGGGCTAAATGCCATTCATCTTCACCCCCGCCGCGCATGAACTGAATCTGGATGTTCAAAGCAATAGCTGAGGGAGAGAGAGAGCTGTGGAATAAGCGCATGGTGAACTGGTCGAAGTGGGTCAGCATGATGCAGACCACTGTGTGCGACTGTGGGCGAGAGTATGTGTGTGCGTGATTGTATTAATTTCCAGACATTTCATCTATGTTTAGAGGATATCAGTGGGAAAGTTCATCAGTTCCCCATACCGCTACTGAACGTAGTTTGCTCCTTGCTAGATATTGCTTGTTCTGTTTCATATGAGTATATTTATTCAAAGCAGACACCTCTGAGGCAAGACTTTCTGCTGCCAGGACTAGTCTGTGAGCAGCACAGCTTTTACAAATGAAACTATCCTTGATTGAGTGTTTGTTCTCTAAAAATATCCTTTCAAATGGAAAGGATTGTTTGTTTCCATTGCTGTCACTGTCCACAACAGTTCTCTGCACTGAACCCTCACACGTGTCGAGACCTCACTGTATGTTGCTTAACCTGTTTGTTTAAGAAGTAGCCTGCTGGCCATAGGGCAAGGTGGCTCAAATCCCACAGAAACAAGTAAACCCCATAGCCTCCAATGTAGAAACAATGCAGAAGGAAGATTGAAATACAAACATTACATCAAAGGGGAAGCCAGACATTAAAAGCTATGGGGTGCTGGGGTTAAGGAACCGGCATTAGGAGCAGCAGGGGCTGAGAGGAAGAAACTCAGGGACGAGTTGGGCGCCAGGGATAATGTCAACCGTAGGACACCTGAGGCAGAGGTAGGACACCAGACAGACTTGAGGCCAAGAGGACCAACAAGGCCGAGAGAGAGGAACCCGTGGCTAAGAGTACAAGTGGGGACAGTGGCATGAGGAAGGCAGAATTTAAAAGCCATAGGACACTTACTGACTGAGCCGGACACCAGATAAACCTGGGGCTGAGGAATGAGCAGTAGGGACCAAGAAATGCCAGTGATAGTTGTCACTATCATTCTTTGAAACCGGCTCTCATCAATGCAAGAGAGAACAGGACACAAATGAGAACATTACACACAACTTACAATGTACATCTTAAGCATAGCTCTTAAGAATTGGAAAAAGCACCAGACAATGTTATGAATACTAATTCTGTGAGATTTTTCATGATCTGGTTTGGATCCTTGGATGACTAAGATCCTTGGAGACAACTTACATAAAAATAAAGCACAACATCTGACTTCCTGTGGTATGTGTCAGACATACAGCTTAGTAACATACTTTGATGTGTAATGAATCTGGCATGACCGCCAGACAACAAAATTCTAACTATATTCCAACTATATGACTAAATTAATGCAATAGGATTTTTATTTTTTACCATGTTAAAAAAAACAAAAGGTTAATTAGTGGCACTATAATTGTTATTGCGATATTGGGACATTTTAGAATTTCAGAACTCAATGACAAGCCTTTTCCTTTCTGTTGTCACAACTCTCCACTACAGTATGTCTCCACTGCCCTTGTTTAAAAGAGTTTGAAAAACCATATTTTCATTTATCAATCAAAGGCAATGAGGTGAAACACAGATGATCATATCCTAATCACCACATTCCTATTAGAAACAGTTATATAAATGTATTACATAATGTGACTGATGGATCCTTAGGGGCAGTCATTAATAACCACAATTATGTTAAAGCCAGATGTCAGTTGTATTTGTGGGAGACAGCTTGGGTTCTGTGGTTTAGCTATACTGCATTAAACAACAGACAGAGAGGACCTTATTGAACATCAGAAGAACACCAGCATGGCTATAAAGGTGATTGGTGAATAAGTTTCTCACTTCTTTGTCTGGAAAAATTATTGCACATGAGAAGACTTTCAACCCATGTAGTCAGTAGCTAATTGATCCAATGATCTCAGTTTCCAATGCAATTCCATTCAATTTCCACTTGTAATCTCTGGTTCCCGTTTCATGGGAAGTGATTGATATTGATGAATATCAGTCAAAAGAGTGTTTTTGTTCTGCGCCATTCCCATTCCAAGGTAAATTGGGAAAGCTGAGGTAACTCCACTGATCCAGAGAAAAGCAGATGTGACCCGTCAGTAAACAGAATCAGAGAACTCTTGTTGTTCTTCCTTATTTACCACTTGCATGCCTTGTTTATTATAAAATAGGAATAGGGAAAAAAGCTGGGCCGCTTCAGCTCCTACAGGAATGAAGTTGCGAAATAGTGAATGAATTAATTCAACTTGGAGAGACATCTTGCAAAAAATTCGATGCGCTATATACAGTAGATATTTGATCATCTGCCTGAAAAGGCTCTATCATCGGCAAAGACATGTCTCTCTTTTTCTGGATGCTCCTGAGTAAAAACTGATTGTTAGGATTCTTCTCATGGGAGAATATGAAATGTTTTCCCAACTGTGCTGTGAAGGACACTACATGGAGGCAAGGGGCAATAGCTGTCAAATTGTTTTATGTTCTACAGTAATCTGTATACCATATATAGTGTTGTATAGCTGTAGCCTCCTCTCTTTCAACCTTTACAATGATTGATAATTTGCAGTGAGCTGTCAGCATGCCCTTTAAAATCCTTTTTCTCCAGTTCATCCTGTTCCATTTACTCTTGAAAATTTTAGCATGTATTACAAGAAGAGCTAAAATGCACCCAGTTTAATTCTGCTATAAATATGCCAATGTCAGCTGCATGGTGGGACAGTGGTGAGCATTGCTGTATCACAGTACTGGGGTCTTGAGTTCCATTCTGGCCCTGACATGCTATCAACATGGAGTTTGTATGTTCTCCTTTGTCGGTGTCCTCCAGGAGCTCTGGTTTCCTCCCACAGTCCAAACCAGACTGGTAGGCCTCTTGGCCTCTTGGGAAACTGGTAGGCCTCTTGGGAAACTGGCTCTTGTGGGAGTGTGTGTGTCTGTGTTTGTTTCTGGGTGTGCCCTGTGTCCTGTCCAGAGTGTGTCCTGCCCTGCGCCCATTGCTCAATGGGATAAACTTCAGCTCCCCTGCAGCAGCCTATAGGCTAAAAAGGTCAGAAATTGGATGGGTATGCCAATGCACTGTCATGGTGCAGTTCAGATTTTTCTGAACATGAATATACTATACTTTTGCTTAATTTATCAGTGAAGTTCTTTTAAGACTAAAACGTTTTCACATTCAGCACAATTCAAATGAAGTTGTACATGCTATGGACATATTTCAGGCTGAATTTACTGTAAATGGTCTTCCATTGCGAAATCTGCCATTGTAATGACAGAGTGCTCTGTTCCTCTTCCTTTGACAAAATGCAGGAGAAAAACCAGCAGAGAGTAGATGACATGAGTGTTTTGATTACAGCATGCATTACAACCTAAAAGAGCTGTGTGTGCTTGTGTATAGATTCTTACAACAGTATTCATTTGATGTTGGAGGGAATTTAAGCAATACGCTATAATAGAAGGTATGCTGAATTCCACCTTGTTGCTAGTGAAATTAAATTAAACCTTATAAAATATCTCTTTCAGTCCAAGGTCAATGTTAAGGACTGTAATTTGTCCTTGTGTGAGGTCAACAAGCTGTGATTAATCTGACAGGATGAGAGCATCATTAGAATGGCCACTAGTGCTTAAATAATGCGGTATGGTAAATGTACAAAAATGCACGTCACAGGCAAGACGTAATGTGGTCTCCTAACATTTTGGTGATCAGGACTCTTGTCCCACACAGTACATACACGGACATATAGTACATGTTAAAGGTTTACTCCATGCTGAAAAGAGAAGAAAGAAAACATAACACTTTCGGTTGTGGAGCTCATATAGTACATGCTTTTTAATCTGCAAGGATGCCACTCAGGTAACATATACTAGTAGTACGTTTCACTGTGAAATGTGAATAAAAATAAACTGAGTAGTCTCCTTGGTCAAACAAATTCTTAATAGATTAATGAACTCGACTTATTCTACTTATTCTTTCAATGCACAGCACCAGCTATAGTACAGCATTTACTCTGATACATCTCCTTATGTGTGAACTTTAACACTTCGATTTTTAAGATATGTTATTTGTTGATATGATTCGTATCGCCATTTATTTTTAAAGCTGAATTTCATGGCATTTCTCTCTCGCAGTGGGAAAAGCTAAGGTTTTTATTTTTCTACAGCTCCTTAAAAATCGCACCCAGACGCAGACACGGACAACCCCGGGCTTTCGAAATCTGAAGCTTGGCGGTGACCCAGAGAGGCACAGAGAAATGAGGGGCTGTGTGTCCCACGCTGTGCTGCTGGACGCAGAGCCTGTCCGTGCCTTTCAAGTGAGCATTTGGTTCCTCCTGGGGTGGAGACTGTTGGGGGATGGGGCTTCACAGCTTATCCTGTTACCAAGGAGAGGCCTCTGATCACCAAGCCACACAAAATACAGATCTGCCTTCCTGCCTTCCTCCTTAGGGAGAGCATGCTGCTCCCTGCATTTAGATACAAACACACAATAGGATCACCAGTAGCCTTCCAGTGCATACTCCACCCTCTTCGCTACTCTGCTGTGGCCTTATGTATGGGCTTTTGTCCTGAAGATTTTATTGTTTTAAGACATCAACAAGATACAAAATGAATCAATGATGCCATTGTCCTGATCTCTTTTAAACGCATGCGTGTATTTTAGCACGAAAGGACCTTAATGATGAAACAGCTCTGCTTAAAACTGTCTGGTTATTCTCATGTCCTTATCATTTACTGACACCTCTTTCTTTTATTGTGTGAAACTGTCCTTATGTTTTTTGTGTAATAAAGAGTCTCCGTTTGCTAACATCCCCTGAAATGTGAAACTGGCATCAATGATAGAAAGGTCATACTGTTTATGCTCTCTCTTTTACACTGCACGATTTGTGTGAGTATATTTTTCTCATACAGTACATTTAATAAACCACTAAAATGGTTTCAAATGCACACTTAAAGACAAGCAGAGGTGGTTGACTAAAAGTCTTCATCATCTCAATTTGATACGAGATATTAAATTCAGGTGTTGATGTGATCAGCCCATGGAGAGACAGAATTTGCCACAGCTGCATTTAGAAGCACACTTGCAACACTGGGGACTCTCCTTAGTTTGCCTTGCAGTGTAATCCCAGGGCAGCCGTGAATTCATTTCTCCTGATTTCCTCACTTGCCTTTCAGCTGAATTAAATACAATTTGCAAGGCCTTTGGGAACTATCATGCATAAGGAAAAAACTGCCTCCTCTATTTCAAATTATATTAAATAAGAGTTTTAGCACTGAACTAATTACACCCTAGGGATGAGCACACTACCTACTGTACTTGGAATTCAGTCGTTTTAAACAACAGCCAACACATTTAGTCATATTGTTGCTAGTACACCTACAACTGATGTTATAATAACTAAAGAAATTTGTTTTATTTCTCATTGCAATTGTGAAACCAGTACTATGTGAAGCATTTGACTGTCAAGCAGTTTTCATTTGGCGGAATACCGTCAGCTGAGATTAGAAGGTCCTGTATACTGTAAGTTAAAAAATGGCTGGACTTTTTCGTATGTCCAGTAGGCGCTGTATGACCATTGAATCCAATACTGTTTTGTTTCGAGAATTAAATGTGCAACACAGCTCATAGTGTAGAATAATTCTAAAACTCCACTATCCTGGTCTAACCAAGATAATTCAGGTGGCGTTCCAATGTACTGGTGTAGCTGTTTATGGCTCAGGATATGTCTGTGACAGGTTGTTTAAATACAGTTTAACAGTTTAAATATGGGTCCATACAGTATAAGTTACAGATGGGTAGTAGTCCTACACAGTCGCATGATATTCATTGGATATTTTATTTATAACACCTGATGTGACAAATATTACAGTAGGGAGATTTTCTTAGAGGGTCAACATTAGGTACTTTTTACCTAATGTCCCTCAAAATGACTTTTTTTCCCATTTGGTATGTTTGCAAAGGAAGCATGTGCATGAAATTTTGTTTTTACTTATCGTGTTGGAGGTTTAACAGTTTCTGAAGTAATCACCCACATTTTGTCTTGAGAAAGATCAGATCAATGCTTTATGTGAATTTATCAGAGCAGAGTGAAAAAATGAATTGGCATATTATGTAACACCTTAAAGAATACATGACTGGCAGTCGTACTTCACCTTTTATGAATACGCTTGTGTTACAAATCTGTTTTTTAAAGCATTATTTTAATATTTGGTCATCTGTGAGTGTCTCAGGTAACTGAAAACATGTGAGTAATCTTGTGGTCAACAGATATTTATCTTTAAAAATAACTGGTTTCTCACTGCCTTTTGAAATGTTGATCTGGGAGACAGAGGAAAGAACAGAAAGAGAAGGTATAAATAATGACAAGTTTAATCCAAAGAAGGAAAAAAGTAGTAAAACTACTGTATAAGGCACAACATTTGTTGATCTAAGAGGCTAATTTACAGTAACTCTGTTATATAAATATTTAAAATTTTCTTATTTCATTCAATCTTTTTCCCTATCATTAAATGCTCCTGTGATACAGCAGTTTTCTCTAATTATGGGCTGCTTGTGAACAGTTTTCTGTCAAAGCACTTAACCTGGGGATTGAGGGTGTTCCTGAGGTATCAAAGAAAAAATAGGTTGATCTACTTGCTGTTCATATGAGCTACAGGTATAATAAAGAAAAACATACAATAATGACAAATTAACCAAAAACACACCACATAAGCACAATACATGTCCTGAAAGCTTCAAAACCAATGACAGATTCAGAATCCTCGAGCTGTTCTGATCCAGTCTATCCCTGAAAACCTGTGTGAAAGCTGTGAAAGCTGCTGACAGCCTCTATTTGAGGTAAGTAGATCTTTACTTTCTTATTTTTACCACTGGAGGGCGCCCATGGCCAGGCTGACACATGTAAATGTGCTTTGGAGATGTGTTACACAGCTGTTATTTTTAGTTTTTATAGCAGAATTTAACACTGTATAGTAAGAATTCCAAGTGGTGTGTGTAATGTTTTTTAAAATGCTACTCAGAATGTTTTCAGAATCTACTATACTTGTTCTAAAGATCATCTGAATTTAAAAATAAATTTAACATTTTTCAATTACAAATGAAAAAAAAACCATTGTCAATACAAAGTTGAGAGGCACATATATTGTTAATATATTACATTTGTTTTTTCCTTTTATTTTTATTAATTTTCAATAAAGATCACATACAATCATTAGAGCAGTAAGATTTACTGCTCTAACAAAAAAACAGTAATTTTGAAGAAAATAGTATACACTATTAGAAAGATACAGATAAAAGAAGATTCTCCAGTCTTTAATTCCCTCCTAGCTCTCTAGTTGCATCTGTCCCTTCTCCTCTTCCAATGTGTTAACACCTAAATAGAATAAGATCAGGATTATCATTCATTTCATGGTTAAAAACAAAGCAGGACTGAGTCTTAGCAAGGGCAAGAGATTTAGGATACACGATTAGATTAATGTGTGGGGATGTGACTGGGTGTAGGATTGTGATAAGGATCTTCAGGTGAGGGTTCGAACTAGCATTTGCTTATGGGTTTTGGACGAGGCACAGATTTAATGTCTTAGATTTCTGTTAAGGCACTATTTTGGGCTTAAGCCATTTTGAGGGAAACATTTTTGGGCAAGGTAGGTATGAAAGGTTAGGAGTGGATACAGGATTAGGTATAATGTCAGCCTCGCATTTAGAGCTGTATGTAGGGTTATAGAAAAAGGACGAGTGTGGAGAAATTACAGGGTCTAGGGTCAGAATAATTTTTTAGAGAGAATGGTTGAAGTTAATTTTATGGAAGAATAAGATGTGTGTTGATGTTTCACCAACAATGGTTGGTGTATCATGTCTTGCTCCTTATACAGTATTAATCAAACAATAATAGAATCGCTTTATCCAAAATGTTGCTGAGTAATGTTCACAAAATTTAATAGACTATATCCAGTACTACTTTACTAGTTTAGGACTGGGACACAAAAAAGAGAAAGAATTAGATGTTTTTTCATGTGTTACAGATTAGATCCCATAATAGGGTTAGGCAAAGTCTTAGCACTAAGACTTTGGTTACAGTCAGAGATCATACTGGGTTTGGTGTTAATGTTGGTGTCATGGCTGAGATTAGAGTTAAGTTAAGTGACAGGGGTTGTCTTGGGCTCATGTATAATTAAGTTTTGGTAAGGTGTTTTGGTATCATAACAGTTAAGGTTAGTGGTTATACCAAGACATTTAAGGTTAAAGGTTAGTCTTAGACGTAGTTTAAGACTTGGATTAAATTTTGTATAGTGATGAATTGATTCAAGTTTAGAATTAATTTTAGGTTTATGACTAAAGCTTGGCCAGCAGCCATATCACCCTGCATCTCTCAACTGGCTACCCACTGAAGGCATGAGCCTGGTCAGTACCTGGATGGGAGGCCTCCTGGGAAGTTATGGTTGCTGCTGGAAGTGGTGTTAGTGGGTCCAGCGGGGGGCACCCAACCTGCGGTCTGTGTCGGTCCTAATGCCCCAGTATAGTGGCAGGGACACTATACTGTAGTGGGCGTCATCTTTTGGATGAGACGTTAAACCAAGGTCCTGACTCTCAGTGGTCATTAAAGATCCCTGGGCATTTCTCGATAAAAGTAGGGAGTTATCCCAGTGTCCAGGCAAATTTCCCCCCTATCCTTTCCTGTGGCCTCCAAATTATCCCCATCTATGATTGGCTTGCACTTGCCCTGCGTTGGACTGGCGCCAACGCAGGGCAGTACATCCAGGGTGTACTCTGCCTTGCGCTCCTTGCTTGCTGGGTAGGCTCCGGCTTCCCGTGAAACCATATAGTATAAAGTGGTTTCGTAAATGACATGACATGACTAAAGCTTGTTAATGCTTGTTATGTCTTTTTTCAATCCCACTGATATTGAAGAACTTTAATCAGAACTTGTTGCCAAAAAGTAAAAGATTGTTCTATGTAATTATTGGCTTTTAGCATATTTTACAGCAAAGATTAGCTCAGTCCTGGGATGCTTTAGTTTAAGCAATTCGGTCACCCATCCTCCAGATGTTACGACACGGTGTTGATCTGGGAAGTGTCCCATCTGTATGACACACTGTGAAGTCCATTGGTGTCATGCACTCTGCAGCCAGAGGGCGCTCCTACTCTGTCCTGTCCCTAGTTTCCTGTGCTTTACTCTCCTTCTGGTGTCTCTCTCTCTGGGGCTATATATTTCTGGGTCACTTATTCTGCTTTGCTCAGCATTGAGGTTTGGATGTCCTGAAACCCACCTAGCACCAGGTCGCCCCATGTCCGCTACCTGAGGGCGTTGGTTTCTATTCGACTCCTGAACTGCTGAGCCTGGGCTAATCCCCTGTTCCGCAGCTACGCATAGGGTCTTTTTCCGCTCTCCTGCCTCTCCACGGTTTGTCCCTTCCGACATCCGTGACAATTGGCTTGATCAAGGAAAGGCAATCAGTGAGATGGGAGCTTGGGATGTGCTATGGCGCCAGACAGAAGATGGATGAAAGAGGGAATCTGCTACACAAGCAGACAGCAGACAGACTAAACAGGGGATGCACAGTACAGCAGGGACGAATAGGACAGAATGTGTACCTTGAGTCAAAATGTAACCATTTCTAGTTGCAACCCTGAATTCACATTCATCATTCTCTACAGGCCCTACTTCCTATAGTAACAGTAACCTATCCATTGTCCTACCTGATGTCCAAATTATAGTACTAATCCTAGTCCTAAATTATAATTCTGACACCACACCTCTTGTATTATCATGTCCCACCTCTTGTCTAAGCATGTTGTATCTGTCCCACAACTAGGAATTTGAACACTTGTGCATCCTTCACTGATCATTGAAGCCATTTTCACTTCCAAGCATAGCCATTGTGAAGATTCTCACTGTCATATGTGTTTATTCTTTTAATCATTCGTTGTCGTCAAAAATAATAATGACAACACTAACTGCATTAACATATATTGCTATATGGATTCGCAGTGCTACAGTTATAAAATCATGTGGATAAAGTGCTGCATTTAAAATATTTTAATACTGCAAATAAACACTGAATAGTTTTGCAAAATTCGTTTCTTGTAAAAAAAAATGTCTTTACCATAACTACATGGCACTTTTGACATTTTAAAATAAACGGGAAGCAAATTTCCAAAGATAATGGATAATACAATGTTTTTTTAAAGAGATTTGTGTCTCGTTCTTAACAAACTAAAATACAAACATAACGAACTTCTCGATCATGTATTGTGCCCCCCGATATCCTTCAGTCTTGCTGATATAAAGATTTTAGTTGTATATCTTTAACTAAACAAAGCTGCTTGTATTCATGTCGTTTATTTGAATCTAAAATATAAAAATCATTTTTAAACCTCTTCAGGTACAAATGCTCGCGTTACCAATACATTGAACAACTCTGATGATCGCGAGCTGCTGGTTACGTCTGGAAAATAAATCGTGAGGAATTTGCTGCTTGACGACTCATTTTATAATACAGATTTTCGGTCATTCCTATATGTACAGCATGTACATCTTACAACACAATTGTTAAATAACTACCTCCACACCTGGAATCAATTATGTTTACCGCACACGGTCATTCAAGTTTCATTTAAAGCGAAATTTAATTCCTTTTTAAAAATGCTTACACGGATTTCATAACGGGGATGAATTTATGTTTCGATTGACGATTGACAAAAAAAAACATATACGTGTTATTTTTCTGTCACTTTGAAGCGTAAATAATCTCTATAAATAACCTTAAGGAACCGTGTGCCTCCTAGCATTCTTAGGACCTAGAAGAAATTTGACTCCATATGGGAGGACTGAAGGATAGCTCACGCCTACTAGTGTTTCAGAATCACATCAGGGGTTTGGTAGGATACTTCAGCGTCCTTGGAAAAATCTAACGTCAAGGAAAAAAGTCATCTTCATTTCTTCATTGAATAATGGGAATTCCAATCGACTAAGAACGATATTAAGCAATTAAACAAAGAACCGATAATCTATGAGGTAAGAAGACCAGGTTATAACGATAAAATATGTTTGCACGAATGCAGCACAGTATTTGCTGTCTGGCTGCAGGGTCGTTCAGCACCTAGTTGTGTGGACAGCTCTCATCTGCACTGCATCTGCAACTCTTCCATTCTCTCCATCCGCGTCTCCTCCATTCCACTCAGAGTGATGCCTGCGTCGTTCTTTACATCTCGTTATCTTATTTTTGTGTTTTTAAGCATTTGTGCAACATCGCTAAATTAGAAAGAAAAGGTTTATTGGACGCACGGGAAGAGACATAGACACATAGAGTAGTACACATTATGGAACAGAAAGAAAAGTTGTAGCAACTGATGCATATATTCAGAGGATGGTGCAGATCATACCGGTGTCATTTTCAAAATAAAGTCGCCTTCACAAAGATTTTCTCATATTTTGCTACCACGAAGCAGATGTCCAGTAACGCAATAATCGTGCGGGTATTTTTGTGTTTTTAGAATATGTATACATGCGGACGTCAAGGTTTAGAGCAGGACAATGAACAATTTCAGACGGTACTACAGTAGTGGGTCGAATTTCTTATCATCTGCCACTGGAACTTGTTTGCGCTTTTCTCACTATGTGTCTTAAACTTAAAAATTGGAATAATACGCTTTTTAATTTTTTTTTTAAGTGAAAACTGTTCATAATGATAATGTACCGTAAATTACATGGACACATAAGGAAGTAAAGTACTGTGACAAAATCAGGCATCGCCATTATTTTAAATGGCTTGCACAGATGAATCATTTTAATATATAATGCTACAAAACTACTTTACATTTATAAGGGTATTCTCATTTTATCACCATAGTGATAGTCCTACGCTTTTACAACTTTTCTTGAATGAGAGTACAGTATCTTAAAATACTTATGATTTAATTGAAAAAAGTATCCATCTGTTATTCCACCTGGACCTGGACAAACTAGCAAAGGAAGAGCCAATGTAGTCTAATTATTCGTTTACAAAGAATGTATTCTTCTTAATGTGACAGTGAAATAAAATACAACGAAAGATTTTGTTTGCATTTTATTTTGTCCTTTATTCATCGTAACATATGGTGGGTTGTTGCACAACTGATAGGGTTTCATTGTCTTTTTCCATTCATCTTTCAATCATCTTTTGGATTTAGGTTTGTTATGTTGAGATCAATCTTCTCCTGTCAAGCTCTTTCTGTATCACACTTAATGTGCTCAAGGTCAAAGGACTAGTTAGAGCAGTGTATAAGCAGTGTATAATACTTTGATCTGTATAATTAGAATCATTTGTACACACCTCATGTAGATAACCCAGAAAGTACCAACATGGATTCTTTGCTTTCCTGTGTTTTCTTATACTGTACATTACAGTTTTTTTCTTGCTTTCCATAAAGGAACAAATTACAGTGGCATCAAGAAATAGCCATATTTTGTTTTTTTCAATTCTTTGGTGTTGGGTACATGTTAAGGACCAAAATCAGTGGTCTGACATATCTAGTTTTTGCCTGAGTCAAGCTAGTTTCATTAAGAGTGCCTGGGCAAATCCTAAAGTCATCACTGTTTTCAGTATAGGCCTGCATTCAATGGATGGACTGCTCAGTAACCACCATCTTAACCTAAACTATCGTATTGATTCAGACAGATTCATTCTCACCCTAACCTAAATTCATAAAAATTGGATTTTCTTAGAATCCAAAACTGGCTGGGGTGAAACTGAATTCTGCAATATTCCACTATTTGGCCTTGATATATACATAATGTAATGCGTTTTTTTTTACCATAGCAATTTAAGCATTCAAAGATGATCATTGTTAAGTGATGCTATATTTACTATCATTATCTCCAGTTTTTAGGCATGTGTGTGAAGCAGATATATCAAGAATCGAATACCTTTGTGCAGAGAAAATGAACGTCTGATTTTCCTCATTTCTGGGAGCTTTACAAAAAGATCGTCCTCACTCACAATGTCGAGAACCTTACCTATGTTTGGATTTTAATAACAAGCAAAGAAAACATTTGGGAAATTGAACACGAATGAGTGAAATTACTCTATGAGAGACAAAATGACCCATTTACAAGCTGGTCTAAGTCCTGAAACCATAGAGAAAGCTCGTTTGGAGCTGAATGAAAACCCGGACACTCTTCACCAGGATATTCAGCAGGTCAGGGACATGATCATCACCAGACCCGACATAGGATTCCTGCGCACGGACGATGCTTTCATTTTAAGGTTCCTCAGAGCGAGGAAATTTAATCAAATGGAGACCTTCAAGCTGCTGGCTCAGTATTTCCAATATCGTCAGCAAAATCTGGACATGTTTAAAAGTTTTAAGGCTGATGACCCGGGGATCAAACGAGCATTGATGGATGGGTTCCCAGGAGTCTTGGAAAACCCTGATCAATACGGCCGAAAAATACTTATCCTCTTCGCTTCCAACTGGGACCAGAGTAGGTAAATGTTTACATTGTATTTAATATGTTTCTGGTACTCATTCTACAATAAAAATCCTTTATGTGAACATCTCAACAATTTCTCTATGTATATATATTAGTAGTTATGAGTCCTGAAACTCAACAGGCAGAAATTACTGGGAAGTAAGGTTTCATGTCAGGATGGGCAGTGAAAGTATGATCCTACTCTCTGCCCCAGCAGTAACACTCAAGCATTTCTGTTGACAGTAAGAATGAACCATTTGGCCTATGTATGATCTTTGAAGGATCATCTCGAGTTTGATTTTTCAAGGTGCTGAGTTGTTTACTGTTTTTTTTGTGTGGTGTGGTCTGATGTCTCTTGGGAAATATTTTTATGCCACAAAGGTCATCCTAGCTGTAGGTCACATACCCAGAGACAAAATATCCAAACCACTGAAGTTTTAACTTTCTGTAGTCACTGGAGCTTCTGTCAATGAACGTTGCTTATTTGTGTTTAACTATGAGTTTCATAATGGTAACAAATTACACTGGTGCTAAAGGTGTGTGTCTAATTTTTTCTTTAAAAATTGCACGAGCATTCAGGTAAAATCACAATATCTTTTTCGTACCATTGTTATTGTTGACCCACAAAGAAGAAAAAATAGTATGAAATCTTAGACTGACCAGGCCCAACTGAACGTGCATGCTGAAAAAGGAATTGTTCTACTATAACCAGATATATGCATGAGTCATATTGGACTTATCAATCAAACATATCAATTTTCAAACATATCAATCATGTTAATCCTGTGATCTGACTGGGATGGTTGTGACTGTACTGTCCCAGTAGCTGTGGAATACTGGGGATATGTGAAGAAGAGTAGTAGATGTCATATGTTTAAAAACAAAACTTTTCATACACAAAAAAAGTTTGTGACTACTCCTTATTCATTTCTAAACTTTTTTTTGGTTTAGAGCAAACATTTACACTGATTTTCTGAATGCCATAACAAATAATATGAGAATCTAAACAATGGCTTATTCAGGTGTTGGAAAACTAATGTGAAATGACAGTTTTTCATTCTGAATAGCACCTTTTGAATTTTGAGCAATCAGGTTTAAAAGCTGCCCGTTTCTCCAATTAATTCCATTCTATAACAGAAGACTTCTACATTTTTAGTCATACTGTATGTATTATGAAGGAAGCAGGAAATCAAATAGAGGTGAAAGGACTAAAGGGTGCATTTTCTTCCCCTCAGATAACAAGGAAGAAAGGAAAAATAATGTTTAACAAAATGTTGGTAAATGTGACAAAGTCTGTAAGCCTTTCTTTGAGTAAGCAGTGAAACACCAAGAACTAGAACTAAGACAGGGTGTATTATAGCATTGCTTTTATATTAAGATTTTGTTTTTAAAGAAGTCTGCTTACATGCTACCTTTTTCAGGATAAAAGTTGTCTGACGTAAATATTATTTATTTTACACAGGAAAACTACACTTTAACCACAATACATTGTTTTTATCAAAGATTTAACTCTAGATGATGCAGGTACTTGCTATTTTGAGGTTATAAAGTTGAAGAGGAGGACACTTCAGTTAAAAGTGATACCGGTCTGTTAACACTATGCCACTACGTTTTGTGCAGTAATGGCACATTAGCTTGTACTTTCTTTAAATCATATATTTTGTTCTATAACAACTATATATCCTATGTTAATGATGGCTGAAGGTAAAAGACAAGAATTATTAAGTATTCTGGGTTGCAAGGGAGGATGTGTCAAAACTGTCCGTATTTCTGAAAGCATTCTTTACGCAAGAGTTATGTTTCTTCTTCAACACAGGACATAAATACACTGAGATAACTATTAAGTCTTTGGTGTTTGACATAGTTAACCCAAATGATTACCTCAAGCTCAACAATTTTAACAGAATGTTAATTAAGGTACATGTAGGACTGAAAATGTGATGTAATCCTTTAATAAAGTGCATGTGGTGTCTGTCATAAACTATTGTGAAATAGGTGAGGTGGATCCTTCAAGAAGCAGTTTGCCTCTTTGGTCAATAATTTGCAAAGTTCTCTGCAGGATCTCCTGTCATTTATTCTAAATGCATTTATTTACATATGTTTCAATGTTACAAAGGTTTCATTTTCATATTACCTTCATAAAATAATAACAGCAGTCTTTATCAGGGCAGATCATGTTATTGACCGTTGTGTATAGGCTTTTTAGAAGACTTGTGATACACAATAAATTACGGAATTGAACAAAAAAATACAATTTTACATTAAACAAGAACAAAAGACAATGGTCACATTAATTTATTGAGTTTATATGAAAGTAGGTTCAGAGGTTTTAGAGCATTTTGAGAAAATAACACTGAGAGAAAAGTAAAGGTAAGAAAATCATTAAGTCATTATGCAAAACGGTGCTGAAGGTTTTTTGACTGCCAAAATGCAAAGCATATTAAACAGTGCTGACAAGAAGAGGCAATTTGTCTGAAACGTTTTGTTGATTGTTGGTAACTTATTGATTCAGAAACCTCATCCGTTCTTAAAAGGATGTCTCACAATGGAGTCCACAGCATGAATAAAATGATATCAACGATAATAACCTTATTCTTTCGAGATACATCATCTCAAGGCACTTTACAGTTAAACAATCAACAAATGAGCCAGGTTCTGATGATACATTTAGCAGAACAAACAGAAGAGAATTCCTTGTGGGGCTGTTGCTCTGCAGGTTAGTTCTGCGCTTCCCTTTCACCACAATACTCTTTCTATTCTCACGGTCATCAAAGAAGATTTCTGCATTTTACAGGATGACCTCTCAACTGTAGTCTTTTCTTCAGTCCCACCATTCACCTTACACTACCAACCACCTAATCTAAACACCTTTTGCTGCAACAGAAACCTGTGCAAATATGTATCAAGTAGGACACACATGCACGGCCCTTCGGCCATTTCAAGATCACCCAGACAGCATCATATGTGTCCTGCCATCTCGTTTTTTGCATCGCGTGCAGAAAGTGCCAACCATTTTAATAAACATGTCAGATCAGTGAGGATCGCCAATCTCTCCATGATAACACTGACGTTTCTGTATGCGTCCTTTGACAGGGTTCTACAGAACTAGTTCCAGAACGCTACCAGAAGCCAAGACGACCCTTAAGCTTGGCTCACACCTCCCACCAGCTCTCAGTGATAGACCAGTTTCTTTATGGAACGTTTGATTCATTTAGAAATTTCAGCACCTCCCCCAGGTTTTCCATTCATTTGGAAAGATTCACCTGCTGTGCCCATTCTCACATGCTCTCTCTTCTGTGCTGCTTTGCTTTGTTTCCATCACTCCTTTCCTCTCTCTGAAGAGCTATCTCAAGCTGAAACGTTGCATTTGGCATTTCCCTTCTATTTGCTTTTCAGCACAGAATCAGCCTCTACATGTAACGTTTTTTTAATTCCAGGGATGCAGAGGTACAGTATGAATATGTATATGTTAAAAAATAATCTAGGACAAATTAGGGTACAAGGACATTTTCAAATTTTCATTTTTCAAAGTGAAAATGACGTGTGCCCTTGATTATTAAAAATGCAAGGACTATGTTCAAATGACTTTTATAATTATGGTGTCATAAATAATAAAGCAGCTCAAAATATAAAATATTAAAAACAAATAACCAATGATGGATTTATTGTAGTGGTCACCTAAATGTACTGAAAGTCTCCAACAGAACATGGCATGATTGTTAAGATGTGACAGGCATTAGGGAAAAGGTTGTTGTTAGATACAGAATGTCTGAAAAACAACGTCACTTGCTACAGAAAGGATAATGTCAGAGAAACTCAGTCAAAAGACATTTCACAAAAGTGAAAGCATTATGCCAGCATGAAGCATGATCTACACATTTCGCAGTACTCCACATATAAATTTAACACTCTCTTTGTTGAAAAGTCAACTCAAAATGGCAGTTAGCCATAACAAAAACACCATAGAATGAAAAGCTTTTTAAATTGAAAATTTAGAATCACCCCTGGAAAAACATTAACATTTGTTTTTGTTTTCCAGTAACTTATCGCTGCCCTGGCAGAACAAACACTGAGCCAGAGTGGAATGATACCATTTAAAGAGTTTTAGATCATAGCAAAGTAGAAAAACACTGTATAAGCAGCATTGGTCAGATTGCGGTACTGTGTTTATGCAATGAATTTCACACAGCTGTCATAGTTAACCGTCTATGATCTTATTTCAATGTTAAGTCATATTCTACTGAGGTTCAAACATATTTTAAATCTTGAAGAAGGCTATTTTCATGTTTGAGCCACCGAACATCTATATACTGCAAATAAAGTACAGGCAAATGTTGCTCAGTGGTGAACTGCAAATTGATCAATAGTGTTGGAGGAGGCCCTGCTGCCAAATTTTCTTTGAGGAAGATCTGATCCAGCACAATAAAGGTCAAAGGTTTAGTTGGTTGTCATGGAGGCAGGGCCACCTTTTAACAAACATGCCCCTGATGGGAAATTCAATTTCATAAAGGATGCAGATCCACTCAATAAATGCTATTACACAACAACAGATGGCTTATACAGATATTTCCCTTCATTTTATATGCATGTATTCATTTATTTAGCAGTGTCTGGTTAGGATAACATTTAACATGTTCTGATTTAACTACTTCATTTTAACTGTAGCTGGACATGTGTAAATTCTGAACTCAGAAGCTTAAAGGATCTTTATGATGATTCACAAAGCAATTTCAAATTTCCAGCAGCAGCCTGATCTCCACGCAGACACATTCGTTCTTACAGTGTGCACTGACGTTGGAGGCTTACACCTGAAGTCATGCTTTTTTATCCAAAAATATGTTTCTTATTGCACATTGTTTTAATTTTGAGACTTACAAACAAAATGATGAAAAAAGTTTTAGTGACATTAGATGTAAAATCTCAGGGGGAATCCAATTACATTGTTATATGCTAGTCAAAAATATTGAATACAATTGATGGTGAAACCCCATTTCAGGTTGCCCAATGTAAAATGTTCTGTACTGTATATATTCTGTGATTATGTAGAAAC
Organism: Atractosteus spatula; assembly: GCF_055471065.1. NCBI lineage: Eukaryota > Metazoa > Chordata > Actinopteri > Semionotiformes > Lepisosteidae > Atractosteus > Atractosteus spatula. Next base: position 10,421,773 of record NC_142711.1, on the reverse strand, counting down.
AGTGAATTTGCATTCTTTTACAGTGCTTCAGAAGGTCTAGCTTGTTCTTAAGTTGAAAATAGCACACCATGATTCAGCTTTCCCCTGGGTGGATGAAAGTATTTTTACCAGCATCAAAGTCATACATATTGCCATATCCAATTTTATGGGTTTGAGGAAGATAAAGCTGCCTGATCTTTTCTCTTGTCTTTGCTAGAAACTCCTTCACTGACATCCTGAGAGCCATTCTGCTATCCTTGGAAGTGTTGATTGAGGACCCCAGACTGCAGATCAATGGCTTCATTCTGATCATTGACTGGAGTAACTTCTCCTTCAAACAGGCATCCAAGCTCACCCCAACTATACTCAAACTGGCTATTGAAGGACTACAGGTAGGCCAACTGGAGAAGTTTAGAATTCCTATGCATTGTTCCTTATGAGATTAGGCAGAAAAATATCTGTGGTTTTGATTGCGGGTGCTTCTTTATATGGAGTTTTTATATTCTTGCATTGGGAGATGTACAGTACTTGGAGAAGATTAAGCAGTTGGTCCATCACTGAAGTCCTACCTAGGCACCTGTTGACAATAATGAAACATGTATATATTAAAGACAATGGGAAGGACAAAGCCAGCAGCTAATTACAAAAATTAAAAATGCTTTTCCCTTTGTCATACATTATGACAGATTAGATTTTTCTTTGAGCAGGACTCTGTATTCATGTAATGATCTTAAAGTGACAAAACCAAGAACTCCGATTTCTTCCTTCCCTCTGTATCAAACTTCCTTAGCTCTAAGTTAAGTCCCTTAACAATCACCAGCTTGTGAAAGTTTCCTTGTGTAAAAAGTTGCAATAACTCTTAAGGACTAAACTGCTGTTGCGACATTACGCGGGGGGCGTGCTCAACGTGGAGGCGGAGTCCTGGAGGAAGGGTGACGCCTCGCCTTTGTAGTCTCAGCTGTCCCTGCTTCTAAACAACAAGCCAGAACTGGGCAGGTCCTATAAAGGCACACTGGACAGCCCCCGAAGGGATGAACAGGTCCACCCCCCGAAAAGGGAGTATTTTTCCACCGACAGTCGCGGAGGGGGGTTGGACCCGCATAAGGCGTTCTATGTCTCTTTGCCTGTCCCGTCGTGTATTTTCACTGGGGCAGACACACTTTTTTCACACACCGAGTTTTTGTTTTATTTTTAGCCTTACGCGCCCTGCTCTACCAGACCCCGCTAAATAGAGTAAGTCCAGTCTGGTCACCGCTGTGCTATTGGTTCTTCGGTCGCGGTGCACAGCGGTACACCTTTCTTTATGTCTTTTTGTTGCATTTTTCACCCTTTTTGGTCCCTGCTAACCTCACACCGGCGCTTTCGTCCCTCAGTTGGGGGCGTTGACCTTTTACCGGCGCTCGCCGCGGCCCCGCCCACTCCCGCATTGTCACGCTGTCTTGAAAGTAGAAATGCTTCAAGGAGCACGTTCAAAACCCACCTGTAGCTTTCTGACTGAGACCCTGTATTATAAAGTGCTTGGAATTGTCGTAAAGTGGTTGGTAAATGGATGGGTGGGATCCCTATGTCGGATGATTTTCTATATACGTCATTCACTCATATTTTAAAAATGATTATGTACCGTAAATGTCAAACTTCGATAAGAACGTGAATTGAACAATGACTACAAGAGTGCTCCTTTTATATTCGAATTTCCTTTGCTTTTTTTGCACAAAATGAGTACGATATGAACTATCCAAACATGTCATTGAAGTGGATACTCTGGCTTCATTTGAGAAATGAATAATTGATCCTTGATTCAATTCATTTCAAGCAACCAAACAACTTAAATGGGCCAAATGGCTTCCTTTTGTTTGGAAACTTATAAGTTATGTCAAGTTAATATTAACTGAATATACTTTATTGTAAAAAAAAAATCTTTTCTATTCTAAGATTATTCAAAGGTAGTGGAGCACTGTCCATAAGAACATGAGTGTTAATAGCAGTATCCTAACTAAAATGCATTCTGGGTGTGCACAGACACGCCTATCCAAAGTACCTCCTTCTCTGCCTGATGTGCTCTGTAATAGGGGAGCTGGCACGTAATACATTCCAATGCATCATGCAGATGGACGTTGTACTTCAGTGTAAAGCATTATGTGAAGTGCTTTGGGGGTCCTTTAGGGAGTGAAGTAAGACTGGGAAGAGAGACTTCCAAGGAAAACCAGGTTGCTGTTTTAAGTGGTGTTGCTGTACCAGTAGGTGGCACTCTTCCTTCTTGTCCAGGATTTCCAAACCATTGCCACAGTGTAGTGGGGGAGAGGACACTATGATGTAGGTGGTGCTGTTCTTCACATGAAGGAAGGTTCCTGCTGCTGGCTCAGTAAAGATCCTGTGGCAATGTTCGTACAAATAGGGCCATTGACAATGGTGAAATTCCACTTTTTTACATCATCTGGCCTTCTTAAAGTCCTGCAAAGGCAAGCATAGGGTGGAGGGTGGGATGTGAAAATGAAATGCTTAAGTAAGTAAGAAGCATGATATTTACATGCTGGTAGGCAGAAGTGGGCGAGATTAAGGTTTGACCTTCTCCTGAACTCTTGTTTTAAACTCCATTAAATAACACGAAACACCACTGCAAAATGCTTTTAACATAATCTAGTATTAAAGGACATCGAGTCAAACGAGTCCCCATCCAGTAATAAATGGAAAACGTCATTACTAACATTCTTAAAAAAAATAGAAACAATCACTTGAACGAAGAACTTGAATATGTTTTAAATTTAATATTTTGACCGATCAGTCTGAAAAGGCTGCTTTCTATCCAAGAAGACGTAAAATCTGTTTTTATAAGTTAAGACTAGAATTTACTATCAACCTACATTCAAAAGCATTCCCTAACTGTAAAAATGAGAAGAGTTAAAGTTGACTAATTGTAAACCGGAATACCGGAATTTAGAATTTGACAAAATTAATGGAATAAACTAAAAGAAAATTGTGGCAAATACAGGGTAATGATTCCATTTGTGGTTATAGTCTAAATAGATGCAGTTCTGGCAGGCTGCTGTCCACTTGATTCTTCTGAGTCTACAATGAGAAGACTTCAAGAAGGCCAGATTCAAGTATTCAAAAACATTGAGAAAGTCAGCCCAATAGTCTTCTTTAGATAAACCAGTGGAACATGAAGTGGAGGACATGAGTGTAAACTAAGAGAAACTTTTTTGCATGAAGGGAGACTGACAGGAACTATCCTAACATGTCATTGAAGTAGATACAGTACTCTGACTTCTTCAAACAATAAAGGAATAATTGTTCTTGGGATTAATTAGCTGCAAGCACCAAACAAGCTACAGTAGATGGGTCAAATGGCCTAATTTAATTTGGGAACGTATGTTATTTTAAGTTAAGTCATCTGGAGGTGGTTAGGAATGGGTATACAGTGCCAGTTTATAGTGTTAGTGTGCTACAGACCACCAAATGCAGATGTTGATTGTAATTCAATACTACATAATTAAATTAGGAATTCAAATACAAAAGAAGTAGTATTTTGTGATCTTCCACTTTCTTCATAAAGACTGAAATTTCAGCAGAAGAAATGGTAGACATGGTCATTTGATAGCTTTCTTTCATTGTGTATCAGAGGATCCATCGAGAGCAAATCTAACCTCCAAGAGGAAATACTTGTACAGATCTCTCGATTTCAAACATCTGAGAGTAAGGCAACCCACTGTGGTTCTCCAGCTACGTGAATTTCTATTAGGTATTTAGCTGACCTGTGGCTGGATTTTCCTGTCAGAGTGCCGGTGTTTCGTTGCTCCAGGAGATTACAACAAAGTCTACTGCACTGAAGGCCTAGAGCCACGCTCCCTACAGACCTGGACATCTAGCCTTCGATGACACCCTGAGCTTCACTGGTGTCCCCAGTGCTTCACATGAGCCCCTTGTGGATTATTAATAATTGTATTGTCCCTCCTGTGGAAATTTCTCAGTTCTGGCACAGAGAGAGGACTTCCTTTCCCCTGGCTGCCTTTCTTTTAGCTTTTGGAACCCCATACCCCAAGAATATTTTATAACCAGCTGTTTTACACATTTCAGGTGCATTCTCAGTTCCCTTAGCCAGCCAAAGGGTCCTGAAACCCCCCAAACCCCAAACTCCCTGTATTTGTAAAAACCTTAACTCTTCCTCTTCATGGGTGAGGAAACTCTGCCTTGATCTCTTCTCTCCATTGCTCTTATTCAACCTATTGTACATTGTCTGAGCTCTCAGCCCCCAGTCTCAATCCCACCTGGCTTTACACACAAGTGATTCAGCAGGCTGTCCCAGCCACCTGCGGCCTGTGAACCCCGAGGAGCACAGTTTTTAAGAACCATAGCACGGGGCCTAGTTGTTGAGCTTCTCTCGGTCTCGCTCTGCCCTGATCTGTGAGTTCTGTATTTGAGCTTCATCCTGCTTTCCTACACAGTCCTGCTTCTGTTCCTTGTCCGGTTCCTGCTTACCAGGCAGTCTGTGCATTCCCAATCCAGTCCTGCTTCCTGGTTAATCTTCCCGCTACACAGCCCCTTTGCTCCTTGTACAACCACGTCCTTTTCAATAAACCAGCCTGTATCACACATCGGGATCTCTTCATTACTCAAAACATCGTGAGCTATCTTCCTGTTGGCCGCAGCAGAAGTGTATATTGTATTGATATACAACCAGGCTAATCCTGTTGAACAAGGACACTTCTCAATAACCTTCCTAGCACACCTGACACAGCAGCAGTCAGGACTGCTGTTCCCTTTCTCTAACTTGGTATACTTATTTTGGTTACTGTGACTGAATTCTTCAGCCCGCATCCCTGTGTCTGCAGGACTACTCCCATCTTGGAGCTCCCACCTCTTTTCTAACCTGTTTGAAGAACTGTAGCTCCTAACTGTGGGTTATATACTACATTGGTGTAACACCTCCTGGTTTCCCCTTACACCGCTGTTGCTGTTCCATTACAGTGGGCTACTTAAGGACATTCACTTTCTTCTTGCAGGGCTACTTTGATGTGGCTTTGCCCTTGTTCTTTATGATCCACTGAAACGTAATGTTTTCGCCCAGTATTAGATTCTTAGGTGCTTTAGGCTAGTTTTCCTCTTGCTTTCACCTGTACTTTGTTCAGTCATCACTAAGGTCCTGCTGGCAAGAATCATAACATGATGCTTCCACTACCATGCTTGACGCCTGGGATGCTGCTGCCTGCGTGATGTGCTCTGTTGGGCCTGCACCTCAAGTAAAACCTTGCAATTGGACATTTGAAAGGGTCAATCAGGCCATAAAACCTTGGCCAGACCTTAAAAATATTCAGCCACACATCTGCAGCACCTCTCATATGAGATTTAAGATGAATCTTTTTCAGAAAAGGCATTTTTCTTGCCACCCACCCATACAGGTCCGCTTTTTGTATTGACTGAGATATTGTCAATGTATTCATGTCAGACATAGAAGTTTGGAGAACTTTCAAAATTACTGTTGGCTTCACAGTTGCATGCCACACAAGTTTCCTGCTTGCCCTGATGCTCAGTTTGGAAGAGTAGTCTGAGCTAGATAGTGTCTGGTTGAGATGATACCGTTCCATTTCTTAATGGGCCTTCTTGTACTCAAAGGAATTAGTACCTTTCTCCTGATCTGTGCGTCTAAATGTTTTATTCCTGATTGGTTCTGAAAGCTCCTTGGTCTTCATGGTTAATCACTATGTGACTTAAAAGCCTACTGTACTGTATATCTGAGGGAACGTATGAAGACATATGCATTTAATCTGATGTTGGGGTAAACCACTTGTATTACACACATTTCAGGCTATGCTTTTGCAGTTGAAATGATTTAGGGCTGTCATAGAGGGTTTCAACACCTATGCAATTCAAAATCTAATTATCACTAAAAATTGAATTTACATACCATCATTTTTGTGTTTACCTACAGTATATGGAATAGGATGAGGAGATTATAAATACTGTATACTACATGTTGTGTGCTCTGCTTTAAATGCGATAACAAGTTCTGACAGCAATGAAATGTGGAATTTTGCATGGGCGTGACTGTTTTTTCAAGGCACTATATGTGCAGTGGTTACAAACAGTATCTGCTGTACATGTTAGTGCCGGTCTCTTGAACTGGAGTTGTAATAGTGAAGATAGGTTTTTTTTGTAGCATTGAAGCCTGGCAAATAAATTGTCTTTGGCATTTCAGATAGTTTTTAGTCATTGTCAGAAACGTTGTCCTAAATTTTGTCCTTGGCAACAGCATTTACAGACTCTTGTTCTGGCATGTGTAGTTCTGAATAATCTGAAGATGACCTCTGAGTTTATGTTTTAACAAAAAGCTTCTCTTTCCAATGATTTTGAAGTTGATGTCTCTGTTTTGTTGTGGATGTGTGAGCATTCACGAGGAGATGAAGGAGATGTTAAGTGATCCATAATGCATTATAGCAGGTTTACTGTATTGTACAAGTCCATAATGTGTCGTGACTCTATAGTATTTTATAGTATAGTTATGTGAGAGAGCATCATTCTTAACCATTACATTTTTCATATCCCTGAAATTAAAAAAGAAACCTAAACACAGAAGCATAGGCAAATGCTTTTTGCATTTGCTAATATCAACATTGATAAACAGTATTACCATTGGATTAACAAATTTTAAAAAATGGTAGAGCCAAAATGAGCACTTACTAATTAAGTCCTACAGCATTTATTTATTAAAGTATAGTTGGTCTTTGTAGAAACTTTTTAATTTTTGATATCCATACCTGAAATGGAAAAGTCTGTGTTGGCATGTTCTTCTGTTCTGAGTTCTGTATGATTCATTCCTCCATTTTCAGTTACTGCTTTATCCTTAATCCCGCAGGACATACTGTAGAATGCAAAGTGAGGCTACTGCCTAGATAGGATGTTTTTGGGCTGTGAAAGCAGAGCAGAGCACTAAATGAAAACCCATGCAGACAACATGCATACTGTGTACAGAAGGCAGTACGGGGCCCCATCATGCACACATTTATTTCTCCTCTGCTTTCACACCTGAATGCTGTCATGTTAATATTTAAAGAGATGCTGATGAAATTGAGGCTGCCTTTTCCTTTTGGATTCCAAAAAGCCTATTTTACTTCAATGTCTCTGTGAAGGTGGGGTTTACGTTGATGAGAGGGCAAAGGAATAATATCAGCAGACACTTACCAGAATTCCCCCTTGCACGTCTGAAGCAGAGAATGAGATTTATTTTAAAAAAGAAGCCAAACGTAATTAAAGAAGAAGCTAATGTGTCTACGGTGTGACAGCCGATAGCTCAATTGGTTTGTCATAATTATCACAGTGAGAAAGCAACTTACGGAAAGCTGAAGCTGTAAAGTAAGGAAATTTTGCTTGGCAATTATTTCCTATTCAATTGTGCAATTTGCTGGGAAACGGCAGCAGGAGCTTTTTAAATAGATATGGAAGAACACTATTGGGAAACGCTGTAAAATTGTAATTGTGTCAAATCCAGAAGAGCTGCCAATACATAACTAGTTTGTGCCTTGTATCCAAAGAAATGCTATATCGAAAATATAATTAAATTAATTGTCCCAGTAGTACTGTATACAAAGAGACTTTATTTCTGATTTATATATTTTCATGTTTTATTCTCAGTGTGAAGTTTAAGGGGGTAGCACAGTGGCACCATGGTTAGCATTGCTGCCTTGCAGTGCTGAGGATCTGGGGTCAAATGCAGACTTGCACTATTATCTGTGTGGAATCTGTATGTTCTCTCTGTGTTTGGTTGGAATCGGTTGGAGTTAAAAGATATATTTTCAAACATTACTTGTGAATTACATTTTAATAACAATATTGAACCAGAAGAACTGGGCAGCGCTTCACATTGTCATAAAATTACAATGCAGATATGGGTTTCCTTCAGGTGCTCTCTTTTCCTCCCACAGTTCAAAGACATACTGGTAGATGAATTGCCTTCTGGGAAAATTGTCCCTGGTGGGAGTGTGTGCATCTTTGTGCGCCCAGTGATGGACTGGCATCCCGCCCAGGATGTATCCCGCCCTGTGAACCGTTGTTTATGGGGACAAGCCCCGGCTCTCTCGCATATCTCTGTATTGGATGAAGTGGTCAGAAAATGGATAAATGGAAGTTTCAGAGCTATAAAATGGTCATTTGTAGCTCCCTTATTAGGCTGATATATTTTTCCAATCAAGATTTTTCATCTAATTCTAACATTGCCACTTCAGGGTAAAATGTTCAATGCAGATTATCTTTTACTTGACAATTTGCACTACAGTATACTACATGTGCAGCTGTGAAGAACTCATTCTTACATGTAATGTTAAATGGTTATATTCCACAGAAAGCTGTAATGAAATAATGGAAATTATAGTTAAGAAAAGAGATAATTTTAGAGCCTATACTACTGCCTTGCGTAACAATGGAACTATATACAGGTGCTGTGGAACAAACTCTCTTGAATAAAGACAGTACGGTTTATCTGATTTTTACACACACGTTTATCCACTGCTCTGCTGCTTGTGCCAGCACAGCTAACAAATGCATAGTATCTCAAAATATAAACAAGTATTGCCTTCTCAGACCATATGTTATGGTGATAATTGCTTTATAAATGTGGAGCCCCGAGATGAATGTCAGCAGTAAACTAAAACCTCAGTAGTGAGACCTGGCTAGATTTTGAAAGTCTAGTCAAGATCACTTTATTGGCCATATACAATTTCTTGTATTAGGAATTTCTTTTCACATACCCCAGCTTGCTCTCCATGAGACACACAGACAGGGAGAGAAGCTTGGGGTCAGAGCGCAGGGTCAGCCATTTATACAGCACTCCTGGAGCAGCTGGGGTTAAGGGCCTTGCTCAGGGGCCCAACAGAGTAGGATTCCTCTGCCAGCCGCAGGATTTGAACCAGCAATGTTCCAGCCACAGGCTGGATTATATAATGTTATTTGCCATTCATTAAATGTCATTAAAGAACAGCAGTTACACTTCAGCTCTGAAGTAAAGTAAAATCTTTTGTTTTACATATTTGTGAAAAATGCCGCTTTCTTTTCATAAATGAAGAGTCAACAGAATTTACAGATCTCTAAAGTGTCCAAATACAATTTTCAGGATTTTAAAAAAAATCTGTTAATTTTCCCATTATGGTTAGCTCTTTGGGGAAAGAAGAGATAAAAGCATAAAGCTACACAGATTCCAGTACTGCAGGAAAAAGCTTATGTACAGTATGTCACTGTGTAGGCAGGAGTGATAGATCCCAGATACAAAATCAGAATTAATTTTAATACACATTTAAAGTTCATCCTATTAGGCATTTCAGAGAAAGAGGGCATGAATTATGGGAACTTTCAGATAATACTTCACAGGAAAAAAAAGACAATTAAAAAAAGAAATTTTAAAAATATGCATAAAATCCCAACAAATGTTGTGTACTTTCTGATAAATGTATAAAACAAGGCTCAATCTTCATATTCACTGTTCTTCTCTTTAACATCATATCATGCTATGTGAAATAAACAAATTACTTTGAATTGTTGTTTTCACTGTTATTTCTTAATGTAGCAGGAAACCACACTTCAGAAAATCATCCTCACCATCCCCTCTGAGAATACTTTTGAATGAGGTTCTAAAATAAATGGTATCATTTAGTCTTGTTTTTTCCTTCTGTGCTCTTACTACATGCACATAAACCAGTACAGTTTAGCCTGCATTAGCCTATAATATTGTTCACCATTAAAGCCATGACGAATCCACAAGAGCAGCAAGCATAAATGAAAATGTTATCTCCAAGGCTTGTAGAGAATGTCAGAAATTCAAGGTCAAAATCAGTCCAAAGGCACAAAGGGATCTGTGAGAAACCCCACTCTCGTTTTACCTGGGAAAGACCGATTACGTCTGTCCTGACATACTTGTACAAAGGCTCAACTCCTTAGCTTTCATAATTAGATCACTGCTTTTCTCTGCTCATATGGTACTTTTACTGTCATTTGTTATTTCACGTACTTCTTTCCATGCTTCTTTGTCATTTTAATCAATTTTCCCCTGTTTTATTTTCAATGAGCAAGAAAACAATCTTTAGTTCAGTCAACCACTCCAATTAAGGAGGACACCTAATTGTCTTGATGATTAAGGCATTTGCCACAGTTGTCCCACAAAATTAAAACTTGTGAAAAGAAAAATAAGCTACTCGTTATCACAGAGAGTTTCTTACCAAGCTATTCTGTCTTTATTGGGCTTACTTTTACTTGCTTTACAATTAACAGTTGATTTCACCTGCTCTCATTAAATACATCACCATGAGATATATTTCAACAATATCCTAGATTTGACATGGACTGGTGTTCTGTAATTCTCAAGATTGTCCCTGAATGCTTTTCTGGAAAAAAAAACATTCACACCAAGCATAACATGGAACATTCAGGCTGATAAAGCATACTGTATGTATTTCGTTTGATTAATGATCTTCATATATTGAAACCTTTTCTTTTCTCATACTATCTGGGACACATTTATGAGCAACAACTTTTGGACCTTTGGACCTTTTTACTTTAAGAAGGAAAATGCAAGGAATATGATCAGTAGAACATTAGAATTTCATTGACTAGGGCGGTGGATATCTATGGAGATGTATCCTGCTGTGATAAAGGAAAAACATGTTTGCTTTTATTTATGCATTAAAAGCTTATGAATAAGGCAAAACCTCAGTAAAATAAATAACTTTAGCTATATGATTCCTAGTTTCAACTATACCAATACAAAGGTAACAAAGATTTTGTTGTTTATGTTTGACTATTCTCCTTGTCCTAGAATCAAGTGAGTTGATCCAAATCTCGCTATGACTAAACAAACTTTTTTTTGCACATTTTATTATTGTTTAATTATTGTATTCTTCCTTGTGCCTATTGGATTACGCAGTTAGACAATGTATGGATGGATGTCATATCCATAATATGGCATCCTTATAAGTCTACATGCAATATTTTCTGAAACCAGTTTATCTAGTTTAATATGATAGGTTGTGTCAGGTCTTCAGGGCTTCTGAAGCTCAGCTGTAATTCCGGTTTGTGTAATTACAGCAGAAGCTTGTGAAGTATTATGTTAAGGGAAAATTAAGATGGATTGTCATATAACCGTACAGCCATGAAATGATTTGTTTGTGACTGCAATTAGCTTCACCAATGAAGTGATTCTGCCTGTTGGTATGGAAACCCATCTAGCCAATATGAGCATAAAAATAAATTAGAACAACAGAAAAGCATCACACCCATATCTCTGAATCAAAGGAGTGTCTGAATAAATTCCTGCCTGTACAAATATAGAGGGTAGTAAAAGAGTAATTTGAACACAGACTTTTTTATGGACTTTTTATGGATAAAATCTAATGGATATGATCTATTTTTAGGCAAAAAAGTCACAGATATAATTTTTACAGTGTACAGTATGATTGCATTTGCGATCCTGCAGCAGCAGCACGATCTAGACATGAAACTCCTTGTTTTGTTCTTTCTCAAGGACAAAGACAACAGCAAACAGAACCGTCTCCCAGCACATATGTAATAAAAGACGGGTAAAAGGAGAAAACAGACAGCTACGATTTTTAATTACTGACTGGCGAGGGCCTTCTTTTTCATGACAAAGATACTAAGCTTCCAAGGCCTTATAATCAAAAACTGTACGAGGGTATTTGGACTCATTATCAGAAATTAAAATCAGATTCACTAAAGCATTGTCTGGTGTAAAGGTTTTCTTCATAGAACCGCCTGTTAAGGAGGAGCTGCAGTTCAATATCAAAAAGGTGTTTGTTTGTTAAATGGGTAATCTTAGAGAATTTTGGTGTAAATGTTAATTGCCCAGAAATATTTTCCATATTGTGAGTCAAGTGAAGAATGATGTGCACTATACCTCTTTATAGAGAGAAAAGGCTCTGTATACCATATTTACTGATACAATTACAAGCACCAAACAAGATTAGATATATTCTTTCAGTGTTCAAATTCATTAATTATGAAAGGCACAAATTTGCATTTGTCATGCTCAGTTCTCCGTTAAATTCCTTTAAAACTACATTCTGTCCATTTCTCAGCAATAGGTTTTCATGTCTAATTTAATACTTCAGATGGTTCCTCTGTCAAAAGTTTTCTGCCTTTTTATTTCCAGCAACACGCTGACAGCTTTACTTAAGAAAAGAATGACATGCTTTTCTCTTTTTATTTCATTATGTAATAGAAACTTAGATAGTTATTGCAACAGAGTTTCTGAAAAACATATAGGGGAAGTGACTAATCTTAACCTGTAAAATTTCCAATATAGAGCTGTCTACCATTGAACAACTATAGTCTATTAGCTGTTCATTTGCACGATTGGAGATCATACCTAGATTGGCTATATTCCTCTTTTCTTAGATGCAATGCAGTGATCATTAGGGAATTTTTTACCTACTGATAGTGGAGTTCTTTATTATTTTTCAATGCATGTCAATGAAATTAAATGTCAAGAGAGAGAGTGTAGTTTTGAATTTTGCATTTTAAATAGTTGAAGAATAAATAACAGAATGGGATTTTGATGCAGAAAGCGTAAATACTTTTTAGCATTGCATTAAGAGGTCATACTCAGTAGCCCTCAGACTAATCTGACTTTAAATGAAAAAGTCCTCATCAAAATGAGATTGTTTAGATCTCAAAGCTCTGCACTCTGAGTGAATTTTAAATCCTATGATTAATAGCAATAATATGATGCACCCATATTAACCAAAATGGAGTGTTTCTTTTTAAACCTACCAGTATAAAAATATACAGTCAGATACTGTGTTATGGGATTTGTTGTGATTGTGCCGTGGACAACGTTCAAGGCAGATAACTTTTGTGGATTACATCAGAGCTCTACAGGAAGCACTTTGGTTTCTTTACATGAGCACATTTGTACTAGTGAGCTGATAAAGAACCTGATGTTTTCTAGTCTTAATCTTTGCGTGTACTATTGGAACTATGAAGGCACGTGAGGTGTTTAAAACTTGAGCCGTTTTTATAAGGCAGTTAACACGTACTTGTCTCATGGATACGTTGGTCATATCTTCTTTCATCAATAACAGCAAATCATTTCTAACTAGTTGACAGCATTGGTGAATTGTTCGAACGACTTTTTCATACACCCCTTTCATTTGTTATTGGACATGCCCTTCCTTGTGGTAGAATGTATTAACATTCAATACTAATTTTCTTATATTGAGTGAGGTAAAAGTTCCCAGCCAGTATAACATTAATAGCAATAGTAAGACCATCAAACCATCCTTCCTCCTTTTAGTTTCGATTTTAATAACTGCTATTCTATTATCGTACACAGAATGTGCTCTGTTTATGGAGTGGCTCAAACAAGCCCTTCTATACTAGACAGTGTTAATATTTGAAATCCTGAACTACTAAGCATGCATTTTAGTGCCCCAAAACTGGTATTAAAAAATCATCATCTTTAAGAAAAATTTAAAAAAATGAAGTGTTGAGTGTGACAGGGCGTCAGCTGGTGCTGGTGTGGGAGGTCACAGCTGCCATTGTTGCCTTAATGAGCAGAAGCTGTGAGTCACCCTGTTTAAGTATAAGAATCTCTCTTGAAGAGTTCTCTTGAACTCTTGAAGTACAGTAATTGAACATCAACTTACAGAGCTGCACAGGCTGATTGCTGGAGTTAATAGTAATATAATTGTTATGGCAGCTGGTGATGAGTACGTTGCATTGAGAAAGTGGACAGTAATGGTGAATGTGGTTAGTAAAAGTGCTGTGACAATATAGTGGTATTAATATTGTAGCGTGATAATAGTGGTTAAAGAATGGCTATAATAGTATGATTAGCATGGTAATAATTTATGGGCAGCTTCCCCAGAACGAGCTCACCTGGGGTAGGTAGGGACAGGCTTTCACGTGGACATAAAAATTACTTTAATATCGACAAATTTGTTATATAAGGAATTTATCCTACATCAAAATAGTTCATATCACACTAGGATATTTTTACCTGAAACCTAGGTAAAAAAAATCCTATTTTTTAGACCAACAAGCTTTAGGCAACCTATATAGATGGGGCAACAGACATTTTTTAATAAAAATAAGATATTGATGTAATAATAAACTCAAGAAAATAGGAGACTACTTGGCTCATCTAACGCTTTTCAGGTAAGAACATAAATTCATGGAGCTGTTTCTTGAAGAAAGTCAGGGTGTCAGCTTCTACAGTGTACAGCTTCTACTTTATGTGGCACAAGAACATCTTGCTTTGAGTCTTGAATGTACTTCCCATTTCTCAAAACTTTATTCAGAGGCTAAAGATTAAAACTGATTGTCACAAATGAGTTTTATGAATTGTACAGCACATTTTGTTTTTGGGCTCACGGTTTCATTTGTTTTTTTGGTGTAAAATAAAGTGTGAAAGCTAATTTTTCAATAATATTTGTTAGAGCAACAATATTTGTTTCATTATCTTTTGTATCCTGTTAGCTCCTCTCTCATAATCAGAGCACCAGAGACTTTATCTTTGAGAAACCTCTTGACAAAGACATGAGCTTAAATGATCCCAACAGAACCCCAGTGCTAAACAAAATGTTTTAGACTTTTTTAAAAATGTTTCTTTACTTTAGTACGTCAGTTGTTTTGGACACAAAACAATATCCTAGTTCTATCAATGTGGAAGTATGAGGCAGAAGGATTCCTTTGACATGTGGTAGTAGCACACCTGTTTGTGTAAATTTGATGACTGCTGATTAGGGCACTGGTTCTCAAATCAAGCGATTCTCACACTGGTGAAGAACCAATTAATTGTTTCTTTTTCTGTCTCCTTTCATCTCCACAGGATAGCTTCCCTGCCCGCTTTGGAGGAATCCATTTTGTCAATCAGCCTTGGTACATCCATGCTTTATATACAATTATAAAGCCCTTCCTTAAAGACAAGACCAGGAAACGGGTAATTACAAGCTGTATAACAATTCAGTAGTGAAGTGAATCCCTGCATCTTGAAAATTATGGTAAAAACAGAATAGAGACATTTGACCTTTAACAATGTAGAAGGAGCAGGTAATTTATTTTAAAAATGAGTATAATATACCAAATATAATATAAAGTGTGGTGCCATTTTTTTTTAAATGAAGCAACGAGCATACCATACCAACCATACATACCATACCACATGTAAAAATATTTGAATGCATGTACAGTACAGTGTTTATCACTAATGTGTGTTTGAAGTATAGGTACATTATATGTAGGATATTTTTAATTTATATAGTATGTTCACCATTAAATTTAGTCTATGCTATACACAGAAAAAACATCACATGGCAATTTCAAATGTTGAAAATACTAGGTACTTCATAGCGGCAAAAATTTTGAAACTGATCTACTCCCCTTGCAAGTCGATTCAGCATCACACATTGAGTATGTGATTTGAAAGCTTGAAGCTTTCAGAGTGAGTGGCTGTCACTGTCGCAGGACAAAAAAATCTGCAGCAGAAAATGAGACTCCTGAGGATCTTGCATAAATATGCATTTAAATTGCTGAAACTGACACAGGAGTGAACTGTGGATGAATCACACAGACTTGGGTCTTCAGTAAACTAGGCAGTGGTAAGATTCCAGTAAGCTGTCAAGTTTAGTGTCAGATGAGGAAACAGAAGCATGTGTCTGCACACCCTTGACTGTTCAGACTATTCATGCATAATGGAGCATTTTCAGCATAGTATTTATGGGAATATTGGGAACACTGTGGAGATACTGTACAGTACCAAGACATTTATTTATATGAAGTCAAACTCCCTATTCACCCACAGTTCACTTACTGTAACTCTGGCTGTCTTTCACTTCACAAAATGCAAGGTCTGTTCCTTTTGGGAAATGCAAAACCTGTTCTTTTGCTCCCAGAATGATTTCCCAATGCATATCGGATCTCGGAAGTCAAGTTATCACTTTCAAAGTAACTCACTTCATAGTAGAAGAAAGCTATTAGGGTGCTGTATTAGTTTGTGTATGCCTGTCTCTTTTGTGTTATTGTTTTAATATAAAGCTCCTTGAGAAAAGTATCATGAAAGGAACTATATAAAATAAAGATTATTATGATTATTGTAACTCCTGTAAAAGCTATTTTCAATGGAAGAAGGCTATTATATTTTATTTTGGTTACATTAACATTATTGTGGCACAGCGCATTACGTTGCTGCCTAGTAGCGATATTGCCCTGGGTTCATTTCTGGACCTGGGGTGCTATCAGCATGGAGTTTATATGTTTTCCCCTTGGTTGGCATGGGTTTTCTTGGGTTGCTCTGGTTTCCTCCCACAGTCCAAGAACATACAGGTAGACTAATTGGATTCTAGGAAAACTGGCCCTGGTGTGAGCGTCTGTGTTCATGTCTGTCTGTCCTTGTGATGGACTGGCATTCCATACAGTGTGTGCCTTGCCTTGTGCCAATAGCTTGCTGTGATTGGCTCCAGCTGCCCTACAACCCTGACACTCGAAAATAGATGGACCTTAAGCCTATGAAACAGCTTAAAGACTGCCTAAGCCCATTTCAAGTGTAACACATAAAGTCTACTATTTTCATTTTTTATGAAAAGTCCAATAGCAAATATCGCAAGCTTTTCTCCAAAGAGAAAACATTAATGGGAATCTTTTTTAATAGTTCAACACAAAAGCAGAAAAACAAAAACATCTGATAAAAATGTTGAAATAATGTTTATGTGCTGTGCATACTTATTACATTTTTCATTTGGACTTACACTTTGGGGTCTGTGGACGTCTGTCATCTGCATTGAAAGCAGGATCACATTTTATCCCATCAGTGCGTCTAGTAGCCAGTATTTCGCATCTTATACATTTTTGAAGCTCCTGCATATTACCTTGAAATTTCACGTTGTGCAATTTAGTACTTGAATGTGCATTTACCCAGAACACAGAACATTTTTTAATGTTCAAAAGTAACCTCTGAGACTTTTATCAAAATGTTTGTCAACCATTACAAGGTTTTGCCAAACAAACCAAAAACAATGGTACAGTAGGCCAGACATACACTACTGGTCAAAACTTGATTGGCATGTTTGGAAGTCTTTCTCATTTTGCAACTCCCTTCAATGAACACACTTCCCACTGAAAGTTAACTATAGATACACAGTATATTTTGTCCCCTTTTTAAATTCATGGCAACTCGCTTGGTACCTGGTACTCTTCTGTTCTCTTTCAAGGTCTCATTCTAAATTAACTGGGCATTCAGTGGCAGGCTTGTCCCAGATCTCCACGTTTCTTCCGATACAGTTCATTCAGATTCAGAGAACTGTCTATATTTGGATTGAACAGGGAATATAAATTTATATTATTCAGTTGGCTACTACAGTTAAAAGTTTTAAAAAAATGTTTTAGTGATATTTGCATAACCTCTGATTTTATGCATTTGTTTCAGTCAAGCCGGTCACTCCTAGTGACCTGGAATTCTAGTTTAAGCGTCGTCGCCATCAAACAGCAGACTTGAAAAGAAGAAGCAAAATGAGCCACACCTGTGCCTCTCTTTTTTTGTGATTCAATCCTTTAAACTGCTGACACAAAATATTTTTTACCCTTGACTTTTCAGCCCTGCGAAAAGTAATAGGGGCAAAAAATGTGTGTCCTTAGTCAGGGTTGATGTGTAACTGGAAGATTGTGGGTTAAAACCCCAGGTGAGATATCAGTGTTGAACCCTTGCGAATGTACTTCATCTGCATTGCCCCATTGAAATACCCAGCTGTGTAAATGGTTACAATGTTACTTTGTAGAAAAGTGCTGGTCTATTAAATGAAATAGACCGCTAATCCTTTCACTGCAAGCTTGTCCACAGACTGCAGCTCAGTCCTGAAAATGTGTCAGTGTGCTAGACCCCATCGAAAATATATAGATGTCATCTAATTCTACGAGCTTGGGCATCACTATTGTATTGCACAATGAAGACCAACCTAGGTCCATTCTGCATGTGCATTTTCTGTTTGTAGTTTCTGCTTGTTTCACAAAGTAATTCCATCCATCCATTTCCCAACTGCTTGATCCAGTTCAGGGTCACATCGGAGCCGGAGCTTACTAGCAGAAAGCAAGATATCCCCTGGGTAGGAGACCACTCCATCACCGGGCAAACGTGATTGCACCAGGGCCAATTTTCTCAGAAGCTTATTAAAAGATGTGAAAAAAAAGATGCTGTCTTGTGGATGAGACATAAAACTGAGGTCCTGACTCTTTGTGGTTCACGTTTGTAATTTAGGCTTTGTTCCGTTTTGAATTAATTTCTGATTTTAGTGAAGTGTAAATACAAAGAAGGACCTGCCCACTACAGTCAATGCAGTAATATTGGCCAGAATATTTTATTAATGGACAGACACTGCCTTATGTTTTATTTAACTGCCATGCACAATTTTCAGACTCAGTAATACATTACAGATCATTGTATGGGCCTGTATCAAAAAGTTCAAAAAGTTATGTTATTTAAATCATCTTTTCAAGGGTGTACTTCCCAGAGCACATGGATCAAATTCACTTTTTGTTTCTGTGATCACATTTTGGTTTCCTGGATGATTCTAAATACATCGCCTTAGTTTTGTCACTCGTTATGCATTTCGTTTATCTCTCAAATACAGATTTTTCTTCATGGGAACAATCTGAACAGTTTGCATCAGCTTATCTATCCAGAGTGCCTGCCTTCGGAGTTTGGGGGGATTCTGCCTCCCTATGACATGGGCACATGGGCACGGACGTTATTAGGCCCGGACTACAATGATGAAACCGAATATACTCACACATACAACGCCTTGCATGTGAAGGAAGCCCTGGGGAACTCCGATAGAGAATGTACTGAAAAACACATGAAAAGGTGAGTGAAGCCACGACAAATGAAACCGAAAAGGAAAAATAGACTTCTGAGGATTGCAGCAGTATTGTTTTTTCCTTCAACCACCCAGTTACGAGCTGCTTTGTCCAATACAGGATCATGGGGGAGCTGGAGCCTATCCCAGCAAGCAGTGGGCGCAAGGCAGGATACAACCTGGACAGGACACCAGTCCATCATAGGACACACTGAGACACAAACATACACTCACACCAGGGGGTCATTTTTCCCAGAAGACAATTAACCTACCAGTATGTCTGTGGGCTATGGGAGGAAGACAGAGCACCTAGAGGAAACCCACACAAACACGGGGAGAACATACAAACTCCATGCAGACAGCACCCAGACCTGGCATTGAACCCAGAGTCCCAGCACTGCAAGGCAAAGTATTGTTTTTCCCATTAATTTGTCTTTGACTGAAATGCAGCATTAGAGTTGATTGAAGAAGTCACTGACCAGGAATCAGACTTATCAGATTTCCACCTTCCTTTTTTTGCAATGTGAATCAATGAATTTTGGGTGCATGTTGGGGGTTGACCTAACATGGATCCCAGAAAAATGATATGTCAAAATGATTATTTTGATTCAATTTTATGATGAATCTATTTTTAACATTAACATGTAGGTCAGGAAAATACTTTTTTTGGTCATTATTTTCTTCTGAACAATTTCTCATCTTTGAAGTTAGAAAAGGTAGTGTGGATCTTGAATTTGAATTTCTGTTTGTCCCCTTGGATTTGTAAGTGTTTGAGAATGATTAATTCATATTTCCTGCTATAGCGCAAGTACACAAAGTGAGTCAGGAATCCTACAGTGTCATGTTTTATGAGAATACCTTCAGGCAGGGGTCTGCAAGCCCTGCAGTGTCTTCTGGTTTTCATTCCAGATGACCTATTCACTCTTTGAAAATCTGTTACTGCCTTTAGAAACTTTAGGACTATACAGTATGGCTTCCCAAAACTTGTCTTAAGGCAATCCTTACAGGATTATTCACATACTGTAGTTGTCTGTTTCTCGGCTACAGTAGTAAAAATGTACAACTGGAAAGCTAAAAAAGCTTGCATACATTTCTTCTGTGTGTCACCATTATGAATGAATGTTTTTTTTTAATTCTTATGAATGTTCTTTTTGGATTTAAGCATTAAAGTCCAGGGACAATCATAATAAGTCCTGGGGACTTTACAACTTTTCATCCATGAGAGTTCACTACCCCAAATATTGAAACACTCTCTGAATCCAATGTACTGTAGGCTTCCTAGAAGTCACAACACAGTTCAGTGAAGGTTTGGAATGAGTTTAAATCTGTTATGCTAAAGGCAGTTTCTGAAGAATAAACAGCAGGCTAAAGTGCATTTTCTTGTAATGCTAGGAGCCAATACATTTACAGGAGGCTTTAATATTTTAATATTTATCTTATCTCTGTTACCATAAATGTCAAAATCTTTATATGTCTTACTCTAAACATAAGTACCATGTATAGAAGAGAGACTCTTGCATACATATTAGAACTTATAGAAAGATTTCAATACATACTGCAATGTTTTTTTTGACAACAGTTATATCCACCTTCGTGATATGATGAAATGTCACATACTCTCTCTGTAAACACAACCAATGTCTGTCTTCCAGAGCACGCATATCAAATTCAGCACCTGAATCCATAGTTTAAGCACTGTATTTCACCAAGCTGACAAACCAAGCTGTTTTTAAATTGTTAAATCCTCTGTCTTTATTATAACTATACCAATAAAATAAACACAAAAAGAATCAGAATTCTCTGCTACTAGCTACAATCCATGTTTTTAAGGGAACCTTTTGAGATGATGAGTTATAGGAACCATGAAAGCAATTACAAAATGTGCTACTTCTCTTGCTTTGTGTCATCCTGCATAGTATTCCTCTCTCAGGTCAGCCTCAAAGCCCCAGACATCTTTACCTCCTAATGATTAATGGTAAAAATCTCGATTGATTTCTACAAATGACGGCAACTTTTAAGGATTGTACTCAATGTGTGCCCTGTGTAGTAACATGAGTCATTCAGCAATCCTCAAGTAATATCTTAAGACCAGGTCTCTGGTGACCACTACCTTGGAATTGATTCAATTAAAAAAGACTACTATAGAAACCATCCCCTCCTGACCTTTCCAAATGGCATGGATAACCAGAGCACAACACCCATCCCCCGTAAAGCCTTTCTTCTTTTCAGTCACTAATTAGTGTCTCATCCTATATAATACTCTGTTTTTGAGAGCCTATATTTTAGCAGCCGGAGATAACAAATAAACCTTGATTCCCCGAGGAAAAAGTCAGTAATCCATCTAAATCCAGTCCTTCGATATAACAGGGAAAACTTATAAATTTGGATTTGGTTTTTTTCAGAAAAAAAAAGTCTCTGCAGAGCAGGAAATAAATGTGCTTGCACTAACAGCTTGTGCCACAGCTACAAAAGAAGCTTGTTTTCACAGAAGTGGATTGTCTGAAGGTCAGTGGTGAAGAGATTCAGTTTTCACGCTGAGCTTTAATTGACTGAAGCTTTTACGTCAGCGGGAGTGAGCTGACAGTCTCAGAGCTGTCAAAAAGAAGCAGTAAGCGCTAATGTCACCAGCACTCCTCAGGTCAAAGGAGAAAGGACTTTCACATCTGGAACATTGCTACTTTGCCAAACCCCTCTCTACATGTCCAAACACAAAACAGAAAATGGATTATTTTTGACACTTGCACATTCTTATAAAACCTAAACTGAAAGAAAAGTGCAGACGTGCTCTTACCGAAAATCACTTTCTTCTCATTTGTATAATCAATCAATAGATCTGAATAGACATCTAGATTTACCAGCGCGCACACACGTCCTTGTACAGCAAGGAATTTCCTTGGCAAAACAGAGATCTGATCAGTCTTTCACATGTTTTATTATGCTGTGTGCTCGATATTATTAATTTAGTCGGTGCAGTTCCAACTGAAAACAAGATGAGTAAAATGGTCTGCTTCTTATTAGTGCTCAAGCAGTAATATTAATAATCGTTAAAGCCCGTATTCTTATATTAGCCTCTAGGTTTATTTACATCTTTTGGAAACCAGTTTTTATGAGCTTTTCATTTTTCATAAACAGAATGAAACAAGAAGCAAACAGAACAACAAAAGAGCACCCAGCAGAACTGTCCATCTGTTTGTTCTTTAAGCTTTCAAAGCACAGCAATACCATTTTAGTATAGCACAGAACACGTTTCTTGTCCAGTGTGTATGGGCACATGTCAATGATATATTTTCTTAGCAGGATCTGTTTCTGTCCAGCTGTGGCGATATTTAATCAGAACTCAGCCTCAGGGTTCAAATGGATTTGAATCTTAGCAGTATACTGAACAAGGGAAATGAGAAACCTAGCATTTAAGTACACTCTGTAAGCTTCTTGCAGGGCTTAAAGCCGGATAAAGCTAAAAAATGGAGAGATTAGGTTAGCAGGGTTGCTTTGGAGCTTAAGTCTGCATTGTATTATTTAAATACAACGTGTTCTGAATTACTCTTGTAGCATAAAGGGGATCGAGCCCTGTGCTATTTTGTGTGTGTGTGTATGTAAGCAAACTGTGGCCCACAGGTATATCCACCTGTATCAATGGAGAGGGATTTGGGTTTCTGTTACAGACAGATGTAGGTCGTGTTTTTGATTTTTGCATCGGTCAAGAGCATGACTTACATGAAAAGAAATGCTGCTGAGGGTTTCGGCACTTTTCACGAAGAGAAAAGGCAGCAACCCAGGGTCGGAAAGGGCAGTGTGCGGGTGAGTTTATTCACAAGCAGAAAGCCAGGTCACAGACATGGAGGAGCCTTGCTGTCTGTCAAAGCTGAGGCACCTTTCTGTTTCTTTCATAGAGTTGACCTAGGGGTCAGATCATGTTTTGTGCATTTTGTTGGAGTTTCTTTTTTTTTTCCCACATGTGAACTAATTGTTTATTGTCTGTTACTTGTGGGAACTGAAAATGATTCCTACAGAAAAACAAAAAGGTCTGATTGAGCGAAGCTTCCAGCTTTGACCTGATGCTGAACTGTAGCTAATGAGGCTGTGCCTGTAATTCATAGATACTGAGACTAGACAGGTTTATTAATTTGACCTTTAATCACAACAAAATTAAAACCTAAAAAATGTTAAAGCTTTGCAAAATAATACCAATTATAATAGAATACCATTATGCTAATACTAAAAATGTCTAAAAGAAAAATCTACTAGTTTTTTATCTGTTGATTATGGTATAGTCCAATTGTAATTGCTGATGATAGCAAAGCAAGACAAATAATTTAGACTTCTGTAATGGGATTTTTTCAGGGAACACTGAGACCTGTCGTTAGAAACGACACACAGTATGTACTGTAGGAGGAGCTGAAAGAATAAAGCTCAAGCATTTCTAGAAAAAAAACATGATATGGTGATACCGAAACAAACATGAACTGAGTTCACGCAGAACTGAACAGTCTTAAATTCTTTATCTTGTTTTATGTTTTATGTTTTTATGTTTATGTTTATCTTTTTCTTGTGGGTGAGCCCATATACTGTAAGAAACCAGAAAATTATCTTTTCTGCAGATAGTTGTTTTATAAGCAAAAAACTTCATCATAGCCCCCTGTTTCATGGGAACCTTACAGACAATATGGGGGACCAGTTCTCTTTGGTACAAATGTAGGCCCAGCTAATCTCTGGTTTGGGCAAGAGCGGGGTAGGATTTTGATTGTAGAAACTCTCACTAAGAAAAGCTGGCAAATGGTTGTCCTTCAGCCAAACAATCTACAGAGAGAAAATATTTAACAAAATACTCATCATCATCCCAGGAGCTGTGGTATTGAAGTAACAACTGGCTGAGTGTTAATCCCATTGGGTTCAATTACTCTCATTATGTGAAAAGCAAACGCAACCAATGTTTGAGCACTGAAACAAAGCAAAAAAAAGTGTTATACTTTTTTATTTCATTACTGTGTTGTGAATCTGGCTTCATATGCAAAGCAATTAATTTAAAAATCTGATTTAAAAGGAGGGGAGTTATTAATATTCAGTTTCTTAGGCTCGGCAGCATAATAGCAACCTTTATTGCCATGCCTTGTTGCAATTGAGGCTGACTAGATCCTACTTTTCATTATATTTTTCTCAAACCCTCTGTGTAATACATAATTGCTCTCTCCTTCTGTAGCCCAAGGGAGTTTGCAGGCTGTTTTCATCTAAAAAATGTGCTGTGGTGTTAAAAATCCTGATGGCCTTACCCATCTATGCATATATATCTTATACGTCTCCACGCATGACTTAATATAAAAGTTGACTGAAGTAAGGATGCCAGGGCAAATTTAATGGCACATCAGCTTCAAAGAACTAGGACAGCAATTGCCTAGGAATCCTACAGGAGGAGAGAATCATGGCACTGATACACAGGAAAAGGATGAATACAGACCTCAAAGCAGTAGAATGACCAAAAAAAATAGCAAAGGTGTGATGTGACTGCAGCACATTTGGATTGATAACGTCAGCACGGCTTCTATAAGCAGAGTTGAAATTTTCATTTTATCGGCCAGAATTTGAAACTCCGACACTACCCTGAGGATACGTTTCCTGTTCTGCTTCGATAATGTGCATAGAATAGCTTACATGATGAAACAAGAACACAAGTAAACCAGAGAAGGGCATTTGATCTATCTAAGACCATTTGGGTTTCAGTAGCTCATTGATCCAAAATCTCACCCAGTCATTTCATGTGAGAAGCCAGGGTATTGGCTTCAACATTAAGGCTGGGCAGCTTGCTTCACACTCCCGCAACCCTTAATGTAAAGATGTGCCTCCTGTTCTCAATTTTAAATCTATACAAGCAGAGTTAATTTCACACGGAAGTGTTTCAGTCTTGGGGCCTTCTTAGCCTCTACCTATATAGGACAGTATATATATTATGCAATCATGTCAGAATCAGCTGTTACATCTCATAAACATCCATACATACATAAGTGTCTAAACCTCATTCATGTATAACTATATTTAGGACAACCTGTACATTATGACAGGGGTGGTGCAGTGGTTAGCATTGCTGTCTTGCAATGTTGGAGCTCTGGGTTCAGTTCCCAAAGTACTATTTGCCTGGAGTTTGCATGTTCTCCTCACTTTAGGTTTCCTCCTGGTGCTCTTGATTTCTCCCACAGTCCAAAGACACACTGGTAGGTTACTTGGCTACTGGGAAAAACTGCCCTGGTGTGAGTGTGTGTGTGTCTGTATGTGCCCTGTGATGGTCTAGTATGCATCCCACCTTAAGCCCAATGTTTCCCGGGATAGGCTTTGGACCACCAGATCCTAAATTGGATAAGCTAAGTAAAGTAATTGAAAGTAATGTGATGATGTGATATACATTATGAAAGTGATTTATGCATTTTTTCTTGTTAGTAATGGAAGGCAAAAGAGTTTTAAATGTACATTATATGCCAATGTTATTGAGTTGTATTCAAAATGAATGCTTTCATGAATACAAGATGCTGTTTTTTTAACCCTTTTAAATTCATCGTATACTAGGACAGATTTCATTACCACTTGACTTTTAAGATCTTTCTAAATGCATTTTAATAACATTTACTGTTCTAATACATTGATACAAGATGTAGGCTGAACAGCACTCAAGGTTTCAGATTAATTGACATGCTATTGGTAGTGGGTTATTCCACTCTCTCAGCAGTCATGTTTTTGCTTTGAAAATTAATCATTTCCTCTCATTTCTGTAGGTCTCAGTCAGTGGTCGAACCCGGGACTCTAAAGCACGAGGACAGGGAGGATGATAACACACAGCCCTTGTTAGCTCTGGACTGATTTCTGTGAGGAGACACTCTCCTGCTGTGCTTCTTGCATTCACAGCCATGTCTTAGTGAAGTGGCTGATGAAACTCACCCTCAATCAAGTCAGCGCTGGCTTGCTCAGGCGTTCCGTTTCAGTGACACAACTGATACCAGCCAAAAACGTCTGCAACTAATCCCAGCTAAGCGAAAGTTTTTTTTTTGTTGGTGTCGAGTCTGATTTGTAGCTGTGAATTTTCTTACTGTCTTATACTGTACACTAGATGCTTATTTTTTTTCTGCAGATACAGGACTGACTGGTTACAAAGATTGTATATTTAATTGAACTTCTACCAATATAACCTCATCAGATCTTCAGTGCAAGGGATTTTATTTTTAGAATTTAATGGCAGTAATTTAGAGAAACAGCTGAGGAGTGCTTGCAGGTTTATTCATCCAAAGGAAAACAGTTGAAAACA
Organism: Atractosteus spatula; assembly: GCF_055471065.1. Lineage (NCBI taxonomy): Eukaryota > Metazoa > Chordata > Actinopteri > Semionotiformes > Lepisosteidae > Atractosteus > Atractosteus spatula. Next base: position 10,395,670 of record NC_142711.1, on the reverse strand, counting down.
TGAATAAGCTTTATTCACGAGAACCAACTAATAAGCTTTATTCTTGTGGAACAACAGTGCCCAAGAACAAAACGTAGCCGAAAGTATTTATTGGATGCTTAGTCGTAGTGAGATTTGGCTCAACCTCATTGGCTGAGGGCAAAGGTGGGGTGGAGAAGGGGATGCAAAAGATGAATGTGAAGGATAAAATGCTTAATTATGGTATTTACAGTTTTTAATTTGACAAACGATGCCAGGATAGATTACAAATTGGAGCAGCTGTGAAGAAATTGGAACTTGGCTGCTGTCATCCTTCCCAAACATTTGTTGTAAACCCCATTAAGTAGGTTACAATGTGGCTGGCAAAGTTGCTGGCTGCTCATCCAACACATATTAATATTTGTATATCATAAAGTTGGTTCCAGTAAATATTAAGACTGAATTGTAACTGGAAGACAAAAAATGGAATGGAAACCTTGAATAGTCCAATGGAATAAACTGGGGAAACAGATGTAATGATATAATGCAACCTTTTACAATGACAGCACAGTGCTAAGCCCATTAAGCAAGACAGTTAATGTTTGACAGATGGCAGAAAAGAACATACCTTTATTCATCTGTGTTTCCATCATTAACTGGAGACCTAGTTTACATGAATAATATATTCCACTGTGCAAAGTCCTAATCAAGATCCCTTTGTGTAAGCTTAGGTGGGAATGTTATACTTAGCTGGAGAAGGCTGAGGACTTCTTTTTTAGGTGTATGTTTATTGGTTGCAATATTAATACACTGAATTGAGGAAGTTCTGTTTTTCATCCTGGCTTAAGCTGTGCACCCTATTACTTCAAAACAGTTTATTTTACTGAGGCTTCTGTGATTTTTGTTGTAAACTGTAATGTTTGTGACTTGTTGTAGACTGTAAAATGATTTATTGTATTATTTTTCTGGTTTTTTAAATAACCCTTGTTACAGTGTTACAGAAGTGTTAAAAGTTCATAACATTTAAGAATGTGTGCTCTCTGAAGCCTGAGCAAAGAAGAACTACCTCCTTAGTTACAGTAGCTTACCTGTGTTTTTCTTCCCAATTCCGGTCCTGGTGACCCACAGATCTGCTGGTTTTCATTCCATCCCACATTTATTAGATAAATAAAGTTGTACTTGATCTAAGAAGTTGCTTCAATTTAATAAGTTCATTTTTTTTATTCACAAGTTTGGGATTTTATTTAACTGGCAAAATACAACAGTTAAAGCTCCAACATGCTTCAAACAGCCCAAAGTAATCCTATTATTAAGTCACTGTAGGGTTTGATTTTGTAACTGAGGGCTCAACAGATGTGTGGGTCACCAGGAATAGGACTGGAAACCACAGAAACCCACAGAATAATTCTGTTTTCACAGTTCTACTCTGTAAAAATGTGCCATCAATACATCATCCCATATTTTTTCAGACGTGTAGGAAATAGGGCATGTATAATCAATATTTAACTGATGTGTCAGGTGTAACAGGTGCAACACTGTCACACCAGCTGCTCTGACCCTGCTGGGATTTGAGCACGGCTGCTCATACTGTAGATTCGGATCACACATACTGTAGTACTACTGCCTAGACAGTTACAAAAAAAAACAGGTCTTTTGTCAAAGGAGATTTATAGGTTTCAAGAGAATGACTTCACTTCGGTAACAAACCCAGCACCGATAAACACTGTTACACTGAAACCAATCAAACAGTAACAAACATGAAAGTTTCAGCTCAGTCATCTTCAGGCTTTTATTCCAAAGGGTATTAATGTTTCCTTAAATTCAGAGATGCTGTTCCTACTATACATTATTTAATTTAATGTAAGCTATCCCTGTGATATATGTTTATTATACATATCTGTAATATTTCCAATTTAGAAAGCTCCTCAATTTCATTGACTCATGTTTGTAAACAGGAATGAAAATTGTTTTTTGGATTAATGTGAAAGGGCTCGGCAGTGGGCCCGTTACACTGTTATATGAAACCAGAGTTTGCTTTTAATGTTAACATTAAAAACTTCACAAAATCAATACATCTTTTTTTCCCCCCAACCCTGGTTCTGGAAAGCTACACACCGTCTCGTTTGTCATCATGGGTAATGTGATTAGCGCGATCTACTTGCTATAAGCTTTTAAATATTGCAGGTCGCTCCCAACTACTGCCTTTAACTGAATGTAAGACATGCAAGTTTTTGAGCAGGAATATCAGTTGCAAACACTCGAATCGAGCAGGTACAGTATGTAGGTCCCAGAGGTGATGTAATTGGATGTGTACCACGGAATCTATACTAGGACCACTCCACTGATCTTCTTAATTTAATCAGTGGTCTAGATTCTGGAATAGTTGGCAAACAAAAACTACAGTATACTGTAAATACAAACTGGGACTCCCTTGGCCACAAGAGGCTACGTGTGATAAAGACGGGTGTTTGTGTTGACGTATCATTCGCATCTTCTAGACAACATTGGGAAGCATTTAAAAAGGCACCCAAAATGCTACGATTTATAATTAAAAGAGCAAAAATTTTAATCGGAGGATATTCCGTTACAATAACTCGCTAGTAAGGCCTCATTTAGTCTATACTGTATGTTATAGAACAGAAATTGCTGATCTCGAATCAGTCCAGAAAAGTGCAACTAGATACATTCTGGGGCAGGAATGTCCTACAGTGACGGGCTGTAAGGAACTGAACCTTTTTGGCCTTGAACCGAGAAGACTAAGAGGAGATCTGCTGTAAGTATCAAAAATCCCAGACAAAGTCCACCCAGCAGAGTTCTACAGAAGTAACAGTGAAACATGACCAGAGGTTACAAGTGGAAACTGCATGGGGGTGCATTTAAAATCCAAAACTGGATTAAATTCTTTACCCAAAGGGTGAAACAGGTGTAGAGGTGTAGTAAAGAGGTACACAGAACAAGAAGCTCAGCTAATGTTCTTGAAGCTGATACCTGATAAGACATGGCTGGCTGAGATACTTGGTTCAATTAACTACTGACTTCCAGATGGACCAGATGTGTCCAATGGCCTTTTCCATTTTCTTAAGTGCTCATTTCTCAGGACCAGGTTTGGAACTTCAGTCCATTCGTTGGCGCTTGAGGAGAATTTTGCCACGACCCTGAGCGGGGACAGAAACAGATTTAGTTTAAATGTGGAATTCATTTACAGTATATACACACACAATGTATATATTTACACTAATGTAACGGATATGTATTTCAGTGATATAGGATTTATTCTCAATTGCTTGTGAGGAGCTTTGGGATTTATTTAAAATTAAAGGCACTATACAAAAAATGTTACTTAGAATGTTACTAAGTTTAGAAGAACTTAAAGTACGGAATAAAACATTCTGTTGAATACATTTTTCAGCTCTGTGTAATCAAAGCACTTTAAGTTTATTATTTATTGACTCTGCAGTGACTATAGATCTGTTTGAACTGTAAAGTCAGCTTGTCCAAGTGCTGTACACTTAGGTGTTTTCTGAGCTTCTTTCTCTGCTGTAGTGCAATAATTCCCCTTTCTCTCATTTGTAAAATGTCCTCAATTACGCATCTATAAGCATTCTGTGAAAATGGGTCATTTAAGGACCACTGAAGATAAACATGTCTGACTCTCAAACAGAGGATTTAAAATAGTTATTCCCATTCCTGGTACATTGTCTCTTCTGGAATGGCTCCAGCTAATTTTCTCACGTTTTCAATTTGCATTCAGCCCCTTAAAGGTTGAATAGGAGTTGTATTTGGTGTCAACCATGTACCAATTTCTGAGTTCAAGAACGGCCCCTATTCAGGTGTCTTCCCTGAAATATTATCCAACTGACCTGCAGAAGGAAAAAAAAACTCACTGTGGGGATTGTTTTGACACGGTGTCATCCTCACCTTTGTTTGTTCATCATAAATTGATCACCTGTTAAAAGTGGCCTCATCAGAAATAAGGGTAGGCAAGTTGAGCAAAGGCTAAAGAAATGATGTAGGCTAAATTTGTTGGAAACACTACTCTTGAAGTAGGGTAGTTTAAATACCCAGGACTAAGTGTACAAAAAGAGAAAACCCAATTCTAAATGAACAAGCAGATCAATTCAAGTTTATCTTCTGTTTAATGATGATACAGTATGTACTTTATAATTAGGATTTATCTGTCACTCATCAAAGTTAGGTAGAGTGACATTTGGCAGCTGCTGACTTTTCATGCTTCAAGAGATGTGACAGAAACTGTTATAGTTTTCTCAAATTACAACATTACAGTGTTCATCATCCTCTTATTCCTACATTTTGTTCAAGTTTAAAATGGGCATTTCATAATTTCAGGCAATTCAGGATTCTGAGACAGCTCATAAAAGAAGAATTTGGTGGGCAATATTTCTGTTAAAGGTTATGAAATGTGTCCAGAGCACATGCCCACAATATCAGTTCTGCATGGACTGAATGCGCCTGCAAAGAGGTTATTCCCTGCAGCAATGTTGGGAAATGAGAATAAATAACATTTGGATCAGACCTTGTTCCAGGCCTAAAGCAATAGAGGACTATTGCTATTGATGTTATTAAAATCCAGGGGTATTCACAAAGTACTCATCCTTCTTGAGTAACTCATTATATTCTGTTGTCACTTATTATTTCTGTTATAGTAATCAATCAATATGGTGATCACCTACAGTATAAAACCTATTTGCTGAGAAACTAGTTGGATAATTTAGCTCGGTTTTGCACAAAAAATAATTGTTGACAGATATACTATTTATTTTGCTTACCAGTGATAAACCCTGAATTAAGCCTTATTTTTGTGCTGTTATCTGCTACAATGCAAGCAACATGCCTCTGCAGGTAGGATAATCAGATCAGGTAAACCATCCATCACTCAGGACTCAATATTGCTTTCCATGCCTCCTTCTGATTACTAACACCATCAGGTGTTACCTGCTGTAATAGAGCAAATCCATCAGGTAACAGTTACCATCCTTTCCTTTTTTTTCCATTGTTCAATGTGATGGAGTTAGCTAAAATGGAGAGAAGAGTGGTTTTCTGTTCTTTGAATTTTAATGCATATCAGGCATTTCATTTGTACCATTTATAGAAGGGTGTCTATAAAATTATTTGAAAATATGATTCATATCATAACTTGGAAAGAAGATTTATTTTAAATGATTTTCACCTTCTGCTCGTTTATTGAAATTTGATTGGCTATATTTTTTTTAATCCAAAGCAACTTAGATTTGTGCTCACTCATTTATACAATCTCCTGTCTCAGGCTTGAGTCGAGTAACCCTCTTTTCAAGTGTTGTGTTATAACGAATCCCAGATATTTTCATAACAAGATAATAAACCGTGGCAGTAAATGACATCTTTGTGTTTGCAGTACACAGGTATTCATCATATAGACTTAAACCACGTGTAGCTTCATTTGATATCTTTTGAGACTGGTTCTGCCTTCTGTAAGTCCAGAAGGTCTCTTTGGCAGAGACGGGTAAAGGTGATGGAAAAAAATGCTGGATAAAGCATAAGGATGTACATGCATACTGTCTACTGAAATCTTCTATTAATTAGCTAGAACCTTGTTTGAAACAAATAAGAGAAGAAGGGCAGAGAAGATTTTACACAAAATGAAAGTACAGTATATGTGTATTTTCAATTGGACAACACAATTTCAAATCTTCAACCAGTTCCTACCTTGATAGATTAGTAGCTTTTATTTTTTGACTCTATGTAATGGCCTGTTTTAAATACATAATTTTAACTGCTGAGTGATGAAAACTGTTCCAAATTTGTTTGCATTTCAGAGGATCTTGAAAGTAGTGGGGTGAACTGACAGCTGTAAATAAATGCAGGAAGACTCTTTTATAAATATTTGTGCAAGCTTATGGGTCTGACTTCTTAAAGATGAATTACTATTTATTTTGTTTATGAAATATCACAATAAGAACTGTATTGCCGCTTTATGTCTTTTTCAGAATACACTGCAATTTTGTACAAAGTAATGGAAAAAATGGCATTACCAGGACATACTGTATATTGTTGGACTATGGGACTTCAACATAGTTTTTGCCAAAAGTTGAAACAATCTGCATTATATATTACTTGTAAATAATAAGTGCATGTAAGCAGCAGACTAATTATTTTGCTTTTATTATTATCAACATTACAAAGTACTGAAGTGAAACACATGTAAGGGAGCTGTTTGGGGAAAAAATAAATTATTTCTTATCATGGCTTGCTTTTCTGTTTTTTTCTATCTCTTTTCCTTTTCTTGTCTTTCCTTCCTGTTTTACTGTCAGAACTACATAAAAGTCACTAGGAAGAAATACTGTAACTACCCTTTTCCTGGAGATGGAATACCAGGGGAAACAGTGAATTGGAGCTTTGCTCTCTGGTAACTGTGCTATGTGCAAACCTATTATAACACCTTAGCAGATACATTAACACTAAACTCAATCTAGAACTACAGTACTTTTCTAATGTGTATAAAAGTATACAAATTGCATTCTATGAGGTTTCACTCACCTTCTCTTGCAAGAAAAGAAATAAAATTATTCTACATTCATTTAACTCATTATTTCTGCTTATGTTTTTAGAAAACAGCAGACACAGGATGGCACATTGCACTAAACAGCTAAATAGCTTATTAATTGCTAATTGCTTAAAAATGGCATTACAATTATTTTGATTGGCTATAAAATGTTTTCAACTGTGTTTTCTAGTTCTTTTTGTTTCAATGTTTTGTTTAGATGAAAATGTTAAAATCCTATCCGAGTAATAATAAGGAGACAGAGTTGTGCAATTCAAAGATACGAATTATCTGCATTTATACAGTACCACTTGGGTAACACCTGGCAGCCCCACTATAAAGCAGATCAGGTAGAGAATTTAGAAATAGACATTACATCCAAACGACAGCACAAACACATACAGTACATCTATCATTGTAAAGCTACTAATTCTTGGCAAAGGTCACAGTCACCCAGAGCCTATCCCAAAAGTCTAGGGTGCAAGTCATGGGCCCCAGACCAGAGCTGAACTCAGTTAAGCAGCAACACTAAGTGTGACACCATGCTGCCCCAGAATGATGAATAGATATACAACTCCTGCATACTTGCGAGCAGGCTAGCACTCTTTCTGTCCCCGGCGCCTGCAAGGGAGTGAATTCACAACTGGAGCCCAGGTCGTGGAGCTCTTCCTGGGCTAGAACTGGGTGGATTCATCCCCTTCCGAGCTCCATACGGGGCTTTGTCGCGGGAGCCTCTGCAAGAAGCTTGTACAGTAGAGTAATTATGCCAAGTACCATACCAGGTTTAACATGCTGCCACCTTTGGAATCAGAAAAAATCTATATGCATATATATATATTTGTTTGTTTTAATGCTGTGGCACTACGCGAGGGGCGTGTTCAGTGTGGAGGTGTGGATGGAGGGCGACTCATTGCCTTTGTAAACACAGCTGTACTGGCTGAGGGCTCTTTATAAACACACTGAACAGGGCTACCCCCGGAAGGGGGAGGAATTTCCACCAGCTGTGTCGGATAGAACTGTGGCTGACCGTAAGGCCGCCGGTTTCCCGGCATTTTTACTTTCTTTTTCTTTTCGCCTGTCCCGTTGTGCATCTCTGCCGGGGCAGGCTGACCTTCTTCCGCAAGTCGAGTTTTTATTTTTGGTCTTGCGCTCCCCGCTCTCCCAGACTGGACCCCGTTAAACAGGGTACGTCCAGTCTGGTCCCCGCCGCACAGCGGGATGTTTTTCCAGGCTGGAACACGTTTGATAGGGTTATGAGTCCACCCTGGGTAGCCGCTCTACACATTTTTTTCTATTTTTCCCCTTTGTTGTCTTTTCGGGTCTCGCTAACCTCAAGCCGGTACCTCCGCCCCCCTTCAGATGTGGCGTCGACTTTTACCGGTGCTCGCCGCGGCTCCTCCCACTCCCGCATTGCTGCAATGCATTTAACATCGTACAAACATGTCAAAGTGATCAATCTAAGGTTAAGCACAGAACTCGCACAGCATCCATCCATTTTCTAACCACTCTATGCAATTCATGGTTGGAGGGGAGCTGGAGTCTTTCCTGGCAAGCGACAGGCACAGGGCGGGATACAAGTCCATCCACGGGGCACACATGCATAAACCACACCTGAGTCAGGAGCCCCAGACCGGTACTGAAATCAGGACATGTTAAGCAGCAACACTGCATGTGACACCATGCTGCCCCAGGATGATCAACATACTGGAATCTGCTGTCTATCTGAAAAAGAGTATAGAGGGAAAAAAAGGTCATGTAAAAATGTAGAAAGGTAGACTGGAGATGACTAAAATCAGATGGTCTAATGACTCTTGGAGCATAGGTGACACACTGCCTGCCAGGTTGCCCAGGAGAAACTGAGTAGGTTTTTATAGAGCAGAGCACCTGGTGCTTTGTGCTTTCACGCAACAGCCAGATGCCCAGAATATCTTGTCCCCTCAGCAATCACTGCTGGGCAGGCATGAGAAGGGAGGTGTGGCCCATGGCCACTACAGCAGCACACTCCCCAATGGCAAAGCAGTCATTACAAAACGTTTATTCCTCATGCTCACCTATCAGACGCTTCATGGCTTGGCATGATTCTCGTTTCCTGTCTGTCCCTGGGTGACAGGGCCTTCTCCTCCTGAGCCCCGAAGCTGTGGAATTCTATCCCTAAGGATATCAGAGTCACCTACCCTGAGTTCTTTCAAATCAAGACTCAAACCCTCCTTCTTTATGAGGGCTTTTAGTTGACTGGTTCTGTCTGCGCCCTTGCTTTCCTACTGTACTCCAAACCCTAACTGTAACTGTGTAATTCTGCTGTCTCCTCTAATTGTGAAGGCACTTTTAAAGGTGCTATATAGAATAATGTTTATTATTATTGTATGGACTAGCCATATTAATGCATATACTCCGAGTAAGCAACTACTGTGCAGTATGCCAAGTTGTTCTTTTTTATGATACAATACTCTAAGACCACATTACTGACAGAGTTAATCACAGTACATTGATACTACTACACAGTAGTTAACCGAAAACTACGTAATTTTAACAAGTATTGTGAATTTTTGCTGCACATAATATGGCACCTCATTAGTAATTTGGAGGTTTTATTTGGATTACTTGCAACTGTTGGTCTATATTTTGTCCCTGATGCTTGTAACAAAAAACCTGAAGGCTTTATGATTCTGTTCAAGCAAGACACAATGGATATTCAGTCTGAAATTGCTGGGATGCCAAACTCAATTCCTGGAGGGCCACAGTGCCTGCTGTTGTTTTATTTAATTTAATTTTACTTAATTAAGTGAGATAACCATTTTATTAATTAATTTGGCTAATCTACCATCAAAAGGAACAGTGATTTATACATACATGTATGACAGATGTGCCCTACTAAAGATTAGAACCCACAGTAATCCTCAGTTACAAATCTTTAAGTGATAATATGATAATTCCCTTTGACTGTGCTACAATTGTTCATTTTATAGCAGTCTGAGGTACATCTGCCCCCCCATCTCAGTAATTCAAAGACTGCATTTGCTGCCCTACTTCTAACCTCGCATTCATGCTGGGATTTAGAACTGCAACTTTAATGGTACAATTAGAGTGCTATATTTAAAGTCCCTTCCTTTCCAGTTATTTAATTAAAGGCTCACTGAGGTTACCTGCGTGTGCCACTGTATGTAACTTGTACGACTAATTACATCGTACAACACCCACATTTAGCTTTCCATATGTACTCTTTTATGGCACTGTCCTCTGGGACTGATATCCCCTGGACATACTCACAACTTAGCTACTAATTGCAGCTATTCATCAGTGGAATTAAGCACAAAAGTGGTCACCTATCTCATACCATTTATTGCCTTAAAAAGTGTAGTGTAGTGTGGGAATATATTGCAAATGTGTTTCTTCTCTGCTAGATTTTAAAAGACAGACTCCTAAAAATTGGATTTGTGTTCTTGCATAAGGCATTTGTGAATGGTAATTATACTTAAAAATATTTTTAAAAGCAATTTGTACTTTTCAATTTCCAACAAACATTTTTCTTCAGTCTTCAGTAATATTTAGCTTGATAGACCATATTTAACTTATGCTAAATATGATGTATCAAGCTATACAAGTTAAGAATTTATATACATAATTACTGAGAAACATGAAACCCATACTTTTGTTTGTATGGAGACATTTTATTTGTGAGACAGATATTTAAGTTGTTCGAGCATACAGTTTTGAGACAATTCACAAAACTAAAAAAATGAAAAAGGAAAAATTAATAAAGCAAATTAGGGATTTATTTTTACAAAACAAAGCTAGAAAATCCATTTGAGAGTGTACCGATAAGATACAAGTTCATACTGATCTGAAAAATAACATTACAAGCAATGAAAGAAATCCAAGTTGTTTTTTTTACTTCTGATGAACAAACTGTCAGTATAAGCCAATAGTTTGTTCAAACTAAACATCCAGCATCTTAGTCATCTAAAATGAACCGCATTTTTCCCCAACAGAAACCTTAGCACATTACAAAGAAAACAATAAAAAAAATCATCTCTCTAAAAGTGTAAGGCACACTCCAGAAACGATGAAAATGAAAACCTATAACCTCCATTCTTCGTCTGCTGTCACATTTACCTTTCCCGAAAGGGACTGTGCTATTAAATGAGGAAGCTTTTAAAAGGGAACCCAGGTTCAGTATTCATAACTGCTGTAGCTTGAAGAATATTGCCATCGTCAGTTAGGGTAACAATTCACTGTCACAACAGCATAATACCATGGGTCATTTAATGGACTAGCTGTAGTTGTTTTTTATTGTTATTTAATCCTGCCACCTCCTGTGAAAAGGTGGTAAACGGCCACCTAATCTGTAAAATTGAGAAAGCTTCCGTCTGAAACTCAAATGAATATTAAATGACTGATTCAAACATGATTTCACTGCAACCACAGCAGACCTGCAGTAAGACCTAACAATCAACTGCAGAAAAGTGGATACTACAGTGCCTACTCAATTGGACTCTCAGGTACCTCCCATGCTGTTGGTCTTCTAGTCTGGTGTGTTGCTTGTATAGCACATATTGTAGAAAAGAGTTCAGTCTACCTCAGCATATACTGCATGTATATACATATGTGAATATTCAAAAATAAAAACACAATACAGTGTACTGTTACCACAGTTTTAACAGACAATAGTGATTAAAAAATATTCCTTCATTTCCCTTGAAATGAACCAAATCAGTTACTCTGACACCAAATGATAGTGGGGAGACATTTCTCAGTGCAATTCAAGAAAACAAAACACAAAACCTGAAAAACAACAGAAATCAAAATATCATTCAAAATTGGAAGCTCATTGAGTAAGCTTGGTACAGCAGTTGTAACATTATAAATCCACAAGAAAGGAAAACAAAAACGAATGTAATTTCCAAAACAAACTCCACATGACTGTACTACAATTGAGTAAAGTTAACAAAATCAAAAACTGGGGAAAAAACTGAAATGCTAGTTTGCTGGCTGAATCCAATCACATCATTATATACCTGTTCAAAATTCACATGTGGCACCTCATTAGCTGTAAATGATGCACAAGCTGCAATCTGAACAATTTCAAGGTTCTATACAAAAAGCTCTAATAAATGCTATTAATATTCATTACCCTGGGAGGCAGCCAGATTGAGTTTCTGCCAAGAAGACTGCACACCTGAAGAAAGCTCTACAGCTGAAACATGCTTTTTCTCATTATTTGGTGCAGAATTAACCTGTTTGTTCCTTTGTTAGATTATGCACGTAACAGTCTAATATACTACCTAGGACATTTAAATGATGTAGGGTTGTTTTTACATAATGTAGTGTATTCAATAGGCATTTTAGAGCCAGTTTCCACAAATAATGTAATAATTATCACAGACATTCAAATTATTGGTTCTAAATAGATTTTGATTACCTGCTTAAGTCTACATTACAGAAGCATTCAAGCCCAATTCATTAAAACAATTAATAAAGTATAAAAAATCATCTGTTGTTCGCTTATAATTCTCTTTACATAAATTGCATGACTTTATGCCTTCAAGTAAACATCTCTACTTTGCCTTAGTAGACAGACGTTGAAAATGTCGAAAGTGAAATGTTGAAAATTGAAAATCGAATTCAAAGGCACACATACATGAGTTAATGATGGCCTTTTCTTGTTTTGTTCTGGTTAATGAATATCAGTTAGTGTGTTCCAAAAAGTATGTGCAAATATGTAAGTATTAGTTTTGGAATTTAGTATGACATAATATTTTCTATTTTCATATTTGTATAAAAAATGAATCGCAAACGTTTAGATTTAAAAAAATCACGTGATCACACACAAATTAATAGGAAATATTTCAAATGGAATGTATTCAGAACATCATGGATGCTTAACCTATCAGTATTTTTGCTTACTTTTTTATGTAGTTTTTTTCTATCTCCATTATCCATTTCATAATTCTCCATTAGAATGCAGTGCCAGATACATCATATGATACTTGGCCTAACTCCATTCTAAAAAAAAAAACGCCCTCGTGTGTCATGTTCTGAACAGTGTACCACTACATCAACCGATGAATCAACCAATGTCACAGTTTATAATTCACAATTAAATTCTTTGTTCTACTCAACCTGTAACATTTTTTTTCAATACGATTGCATAGACAGCTATGCAGCCCCTTTCTGAGTGTTTAATATACATCCATTCTGATCATAGAGCCAAGACTTAATAACGCCAGCATTACTGCCAATATTTAAACTTTGAATTCAACACAATGATTTTTGAAAAGGAACTGAATGTAGCAGCTCACTCAAAAGCCGACAGTTCATCACTGTATGAGGCAGTCATACAACCCTTAATTTACATAGCAGCATCTGTGTTTTGGAAGGCACATCACATAATATACAAACAGCAAAATAAAACATCAAAACAACTTCCTTCTTTTTATTTCTTTCCTCGCTGGAACTGAGCTAAGCAATGTTGCATTATTTTCAAAGTACCATATATTAGAGGCCATAATCATGTAGCTGTCTATGTAACAGAGTCACTTCTTCATATCACATGTACTTCTGTTAACTTTTTGAAGAACAATCTTTGTAAATTAAACTGTGCCCCTTTGGTTTTTTAAGTATGGGCTGGAATGGCTGTTGTTTTAACAAGTAGGCTTCTAAAACAAGCAAAAGGCATACATATAAAACAACAGCAATAACAGCAGGGTATGCACTGGTGTGTGGGAAGATTCAAAATAATAGACCCATTATATTGGGGAAAGAGTCCGTCTCTGGTGAGCAGTCAGTTCTGGATGCCAAACGTCTACAATGAAGATAAGTCTATAGCTGTCCGCATCTTGCCAAACTTCATGTTCAAACGAGTCATCAAAGATGAGCACTTTACCTTCTTCCCAGAATCTGCGACAAGAGAAATAACATATGATGATCAGAATAAAAGAACAAAATCCAAACTACACTGTTTAAAGGTACATAAGAAAAGGGGAAACTAAAAACCAAATCAGAACGGGAGAGCTTGTCTTTTTAATATTGTCTGCAAAACCCTGCCTATTTCACTGTTACTCACATTATCCTGGCCAAGACATACTGTGTGTGTAAAACAACCATGTTAGCTAATAATCTCTATATAGTCAGTGATGACAGACACACGAATTGTCTGAACTATATCAACGCAATTCTGTAAAGGGTCTTTGTACAATCAATAGGAATTCATGTCTCAGTTCTATCTACCATCAATGACTGGGGTGATTTTAAGTACAAGGCAGCAATATCACCCCCTCCTGTAATAAATGCATCTGCCATCCATCCATTATTAGAAAGCTGCTTATTTCTGGGAGAATCACGCAACCTGGAGCCTATGTTTGTTCAGTGGGGGTACACCCTAGATGGAGTGTCAGTCCATTTCTGGGTACATACACATAAACACACAATGACAACTTGATCAAAACCAGCCACATTTTTGAAGATGGGGATAAACCAGAATGCACAAAGAACTTGCAAATGTCACACAGAAGGCATACCAGACTGGACTCCCAGACTTGAACACAGGACCCCAGAGTTATGAGGTGGCTTCAATGACTACTATATCATGGACTTGTCATGGTACAGTATGAACAACCTTACATAACTGAATGCTTCATTTTGTATTGCTTCACATTGAAGTCACAAGAAAGAGCAGACAATAAGTCTTTTTAGTGATCTTATTAGTCACTAAAATGTTGCCAGTACAATTGTTTCTGTTTTCTAATTGTTCTGTACAATAAAGATGATCTTAGGCTTTTTAATTTAAAATAATTGTAAAAAGTACTATTGAAGTACTATTTTACACATGAAATCCAGACTAGTATGCTTGATCAACAGCAGATTTTGTTTTAAGATACAACTTATAGAAAGCTTGAGATACATATAATCTCAACAAGCAATTTATTACTCAAGCAGGTTTCTTAGTACTTTCACAGAGAATTAAAAACAATTATTGTCATGCTTTGCTAAATAATTAAAAAGAAACTAAACTAAAGGCTATGCTTGAAACATTCAGTGCAGTGGGCAGACAACCACTTGTCAAAGGAAAACTGTACTGTGATTCAAGGGATTGTAATTAAAAGGGACAGCATAATGCTGTGGTGACTCAACTACTTTGTTAAATATGAAGAAGAGAAAGACAACAAGTTACTTGGCTCGGGCATTGTTCTTTACAATTGATTTCCCAAATTGGTTACAAGACTGGTGTCACAATTCTCATTCAAAACAGCACACAAAGCCTGAAGTCTGTTAGAGGCAGAGACCCCTATTTTCTTACCTGGTGTCATTGGCACATCTTATCTTACAGCCTTGCTTGGGAATGACCAAGCCCAAATGCATTCTCAGGCGACAGTTTGTGGGTCCTGTGTGCGGCCACACATGTGTACCAGGCTGCATTACAGAGTACTTGATCTGTATTGAAAATACAGAGACAGGAGTTTGGTTTGGAAAAACAACCACAACACAATTTAGTGTGAAATTTGACATTATACAATCCCTGACAATGCAAGCCTACTAAAATGTGTCTACAAAGTTTGGACCTGGACCAGAGTAGTTGGTTCTCCAACTCGCAAGACAAAGAAAAACCTGAACTAGTTGCATTCCATTACTTTCACCAAACACACCCCCATCTGTACACTGTGGTTTTAATGGGACAATGTCTTCTTGTCCTTCCTAATGGACTTGAATGGCAGCTGGATTTTCTGAGTCAGTGCTCAAAGCACAATTTTCAAATTCACTTATCTCTATTAGCAGCTCACTGGGGACTTTGATTCCATTTTGTTAACATACAATTATACGAGCAACATATGGTTTCCCCTTGCTGAACACAAGGCAGCACAACTAAGACAGGAGATCGAAGCGTCTGGACTCGTTCGGGTAGGCAGCCGTGACGCCCTGCTGGACAGAAAGTCGTGCATCATGCACCTGTCCTCTCTTGCAGGCCGTTGCCTCTGGAAACCGATCCAACAAAGTGCAGGTTTTCGGCACTCGGCGGCAGGAATCCTCATTCTTTCGACCTGGGAGACAAACCCAAACAATTCACTGTACACGCACACTGTACTCACAATGTGCAAGGCAGGAGAGCCCCATCCTGCTCCTGGTGACTCACACACCCGCTGTTTTCATTCCCCCCTTCATGAGATAACTCAAGCCTTACGCCGGCGTCACACTACACGACTTTTCCTAGGATTTTCAGTCGTAGCCTTCATTTACATAACCGTAAGAAAATCACGGTGAGTTGTAGAGAGTCGCAGCGCGCGCTCGTTACCATCAGTTGTGTAGTGTGACACCCCCAGCGACTCAGTCATAGCGCTCTTAAAAGCCCTTACGACTCTCTGCGAGTTGCTACGACAAAATCAAACTTCTTATTCCGGTGTGCTCCGCGCTGATTGGCTGTCAGAATGAGGCGACCTCGCGGTACCTTTGTGGCACAATACGAGATTTGGAACCGTGATGAAAAGTCATGAGGGAATCATGTAATTAGTCGTCACCCCCTCCGATTCCTAGTCGTATAATTTGACACCCTCTAGGACTGAAAAGGCAGCGAGATTCAGCAGCTGCAGTCGTTAAATTTGACATGCTCTCCGACTAGAAGTCGTGTTGAGTCATGAAGTGTGACGCCGGCATTAATTGATCTAAGAAGTTACTTCAATGGAATATTTCCATTTCATTTCTGCAGTCCCAATTTCTCAGACTGATTATTCAATCTCAGTAAAAAAATACATTCATTGACCTTATAGAAAAAAAATTAAAAATGTCAAATTAAGCACAAAATCCTGAACTTTGTGAAAATCCTGTAAGTCGCCATGTTGTCACAAACTCGCATTAGAGTTCCCATGGTTTGCGACATGATGCGGCCCTTCCTGCTCACTAGTCAATGCAATCAGTAATGTCATGCGATGTACGAGCAGATACAGTAAGTACAGGTTGTGCAGCAGACATTTCACCACAGAAATGATCCAAAGTGATCTGCATGCAGTAACAAGTAGCATTTATCGGCAAAACCGTTTCAAAGTCGATGCCAATATTTCTATTAAAAGAGATGTATTCACAAGCCTGCTTGATTACAGTGTGATAAAGCCACAACACTTCTTTGGAAGTTTGGTTGCCTAGTTCTGAACTGCAAAAGATGGCACTGCACACACCTGGAAATTGTTTCTATTTTGTGATGTAATTTAGAGGTTTTGCAAGTTACTGTGAACATTTTACATTTATTGTGGTTTGAAATAACAGGGACATAGATGCCTTTAGCTAATTGGACACCATGGCTCAGTGGTTTAGCTCTTTTCAATCATCAAGATGAATAGTATTCTGTACTATTAGCTATAGTATGTTCCCCAAGCCACACATGCAAGTCAGCTACCCTTGTGATATTAGAAAGAATTACACCATTTATTTATTCTTCATTTATTATAAAATGATTGGGACTGACATAGAATATTGTCTCTTTCATAGTAAATAAAAAGGTTAATTTTTCAGTAGTATAACCGCAAAGGGACAGAAAAACTGTGATGTAAGCTGTCTGAGAAATAAATAAGTAAAATTACTATTTCACTCAGGTGGTTACTAAGGAAGGAAGGGTAGAACAACAGAGGTCTGTAACAGGACCTAATTTACAGTTGATCAATCATCTAGTTTTTAGAATATATTCTGATACTGTAAACTACTCAGTTCTGCCCATGATACCAACACTGAAAGACCTATTTCATCCACCACTGAAGTGCAGCCCCACTGCACAGCAGACCAGGAGGAAAAGTGAGAAATCACTTTACCAGCTGAATTAACATAGGAAAGACCAGATCGTACAGCCCTACACCAGATCTTAGTGTATGTATTCGTGGACAGGATCTTCTGTAGTCTGTAGCTATAGTCCTGGGCAGGTAACAACGGTTTTAGTATAGTTAATAAAATAGATCAGGTGGGTAGCTGCGTCAGCATGCATAGACTGCAAAGGAACAAGTAATACGCTTATTCCATGCTGAAAAGAAGAAAAAAAAACACAAAACACAAACACCGAAGAAGGCTCCACAGCCAAAACGTTGTGTTTTCTTTCTAGTTAATAAAATTGTCATGTTTGCAGATGATGCCAAAAAAGGAGGATAATCCAACACTGTAGAAGCAGCACATGAAATAAAAAAACTGGAGGATCAGTTATTTCTCACAGGAAGGCAAAGTATCTGCTTCAACAACTTGTTTGCTTGTTCCCTGCACCCACAACCCTTTATGTAAACGTAGGAAGTGCAGATGTGAGACAGCTGTTCTAATGGCCATATGATACTGTTCTGCCTCAGACCAGATCAAAAAGTAAATTAAATAAAGTACAGCTTAAAAAGCACAAGCAAGGCATATACTTGACCTGAAAGCTGTGTTGATAAGGATTTTACACAAATTTAACTTAAGGGCATAAAGTTGAGACTATGTTAGATCGCTGTTGATTCTATACAGGTTAACAAAACACATTTCTCTATAACATCATAAACAATTCAACAACTTATGTTATTTTCTTTTAAATTATATTTAATACTAGTCTTAAAGCTCATTTTGTTTTATTCCGGGGTAGTTTATCCTTTTAACAATTTAAAACAAAAGAATAAAGTAAAACAAAAGCTGAATTAAGTATTGTTACCAGGAAGATGTAGTTTAATCTCATTTTTTGTTTAATGAAACAATTTGCTCATTTACCATAGTGTTTTCCTTTTCCTTTTCAAAGCTCAAACTGTTCATCTGCCCTGGCACTTTGTGATACAATTATGCAGCTTTGCTGAATATTTCATAAGCCAGAGAAGCTAAATGGTAACTAAACAAATCTGAATATAAATGAATAATGTGTGATTATTTATTCTGTGAAAGACAGCTATTAAAAACATAAAAGACAAGCAAACTGAACCACACCACCAGCTCAACAAGATCGCAGGTGATGTGTTTTACCTTCACCATTGTCTTTTCTCCAGAAGGTAATACAGGAATTCATTAAAGCAGTGTGTGTTCATTGAACATGACAATATAAATAGCTTAGCCTTTTGAAATCATAATTTCAAAAGGATATGTAATGTAGCACCATACCGTGTTCCATTGAGATGCTACTTTAATAGCTTGCTGTGCCTGTCTGTCAATTATGAGCTCTCACATTCAATTAATGGGAACTGTATCCATGGTTTTGACTGCTCCCAAAGGGCACACGCAAGGCACTGATTGGATCACTTCGCTGATTAAGCTCCTGATTGGAGGACTGGAGGTCAACGCTGGGGCAGGAATAACAACAACAATACTAGCGCAGAAAAAAGGGTGTCATTTTCTCCTTAAAGTGAAAAAGTACAGAAATTTAACCCTTTATCGCAAGAGAACAGAAGTCTTTAAGTCTTCAATTTCAAGAGTCTTTAACCAGCTTCATTGAGTAACAACTAAAAAAAGAAGGAATGCATAGTTTCCTTGAACTTGAATGCCTCAGCTGCCTGGCAGAAAAGGACAGACGGGGTTGAACACCACTATTTAACATGTTTGCTGAGTCAGAGGTTTTGTTCCAATCAGACACTATAATCAAGAATGCTAATAAAGCTCTTAAATAATATTTTGGTAGCTGCCTTGTATGTGCTCACACATTCACAAATGTGAGTCGGTTGGTTTTCAGTCTGACCCTGCATTCTAACGCTGATGGTACAGCAGGACCCGTTAGTAATAGATGTTAAGACCTACCTTGTTGCCAGAGTGTAAACTGACCCCATTCCCCTTTCTCTCTCAGGTTTTCGTCTTCGGGTGCAAAAAGCCCTCTCTCAGAGTCCATCACTGACAGAGCCTCATCGCGGATCATCTTCCAGTTTCTCTCCAGTGTCTAGGAGAACAGAAGGTGGTTAGAGTGGCACACGATCATATGGAGTACGCGAAATGTCAATATTCAAGGTGAGCTTCAAAAAAAACATATTAAGAATGGTTACAGATGCAAAGTAATTATACCCGACTTGCTTGTACATTATACTTTGTTCCTGAGGCCTTTATTTACATTCTTATATAATTTTCATCTTGTATGTCCACTGCACCTCCTTCCAAGAGGTTACCTCTGGTGCCAGGATTGTTGTCCTTGAGACGCCTGTATGTCTGACATGGATACATCAGCAGTTTTCTTATCTGACGCTTCCTTAGCAACCGTTTCCACCAGGCCTGGTACTTGCAGTGGGGCTAAGAATAAAATGGGGTCTCCTCAGGCTCTGTAGACGGCAATCCTCTCAGCTCTCAGACAACCCCCGCTCCAGCCTTCACTAACTTAGAGAATGAAATGTATACTCTTCAAGTAGAAAAACTCTCAATTTTCCATTGTGTGGATCCAGTGATCTCTCTGATACAATTTGTATAGTTTATTACAAGTTTACAAATTAAAAGAGGCCATTCACCCCTTATACTGTACATCAAACTTATATTAATCATCTTAAGTTTCATGACAGTCATTAAACACTGTGTTCAAAGTCATATTAGTATCACTCTCTGTTGGGAGTGCTTGCATTCATCCTCCTTTGTGATTCTAACTTTATTTTTCTCCGATATTTTTTTTCTGTCATATATTTTGTTTAGGTTTTATCTAGAACTTTCTTCTGTCATTAAAAAAAATAAGTTTTATATAGATACACTAACTTACATTCACGAGAAATTGAGTTGTTAGATGTAAAACAAATGTAAATATACATGCAAATAAAAAGTAGATATTTAAAACATGTATTTGGAGAGTCATAAAAACACACAACAAATGTTTCAAAATTTCCCCCAGAGATATGTATTCGCAAATACTAAAAAACTCATCTTGGTCACTTGATACCACACTATATATGGAAGAACAGATCGTGCAAATGTGGATGTGATGGTGGTGATGTTCACGGATTACTGCATCAGTGACAATGGGTATTAAAAGCCAGGGATGCCATGAACTCATCACAGCTGAATCAAATTGCTACAGCCGCCACAGGACACTCTTTGGTCAACAGTAGAAAGCCTTCAGTTGTGATAAATTCAGACTGGTTCAGCTCACAGGCCAGTGCCACAGCCTGTCACCACCCTTCTGAGAGATTAGTACTAGTAATATATCTTATATCTTATATCTAATATCTAATATAAGTAGTATCCGATAGAGGCCTCTCCTGGACAAACATGGCTCTGCAGCCCAAACTGGCCTTCACTTTTGGTCTGATAACAGGTGCGAGCATTAATTTGTAATTTATATATATACTGTATATGATCACCAAGAAAGAAGAGTAAATTATTTACCATGTAAATGAAACGTACTATTTAAAAATACACGTAATGAAGAGTTACATAGTGATATTAAAAGAAAACACTGACATATTTTGCCAAATTAAACAAATGCATAGATAACAGCCAGGCCAGCTCCAGCACAGGAAGAAAGCCCCCCCCAGGATGAAGACCAGAGTCTACATGGCAGCTCCCTGCTGAACAACCAGCACAGCACGAGGCATTGTGACATGTCTGGGCACCAAGACATTCCAGCAGAAACTGGCCAATCGCAGTCTGGCACCGCACTGTGCTCATCGACGAGTCAGGGCCCAGTCTGTTCCAGCACGACAGCAGGCACAGAGCGTACCGCAGACACAGGGAGAGGTACCATGTGACTGCACTGGAGATCACGCTTAGACTGATATGGCTGGTAATAATCCTCTTTTGATCTGATAATGGGTGCGAGCATTAATTTGTCATTTCTATATATCTACTGTATATGATCACCAACAAAAGGAGAGTAAATTATGTACCATGCAAATGCAACGTACCATTTAAAAATCCGTGTAATGAAGAGCTACATAGTAATATTTTAAGAAAACACTCAAATATTTTGCCAAATTAAATACATTTATAGATAACAGAAAACCACTAAGGAGAATGGTTTCTGTTTTAGAAGGAACATTGTGTGTTTTGACAGCCTTTTTTCAAAATGTTATTTTGGCTCTCCAGCTTGGACGCTGAAGATAAAAGGGGAACTGAAAAACTATTTTTATATTTCGGGGTCAGAAAAAATCGTCATTGATGAGTGCATTTCAAACCACAGTGAAAGTAAAACGTACACAGTAACTTGTAAAACCTCTAATTTACATAACAAAATAGACAAAGTTTCCAGGTATTCACAGTGCTATATTGCCATCATTGTCTACGAAGGCAACAAAACTTCTGTTGAGATGAAGTAGCCCCATTACATTGTAAACAAGTAGGTTTATGAATACATCTCTTTTAATCCAATAAAAATATTGCTATTAACTTTGAGATGCTTTTTCTGACAAACACTACTTGTTAACTGTGCATACAGATCACCCTGAAACATTTCTGCAGTGAAATGTCTGCTTTCACTACCCGAACATCGATTTACATTAGTCATTACAGTGACTAGTGAGTAGGAAGGGCTAGTTTCATAATTGTGAAATTTCCACAATGTCACAATTCTCGCACTCTTACTCTCTCATATGGCCAGACCACCAGTTTGCGATAACATGGTGACCATAATGTTTCTTTCAAAAAAGTTCACGATTTTGTGCTTAATTCAGAATTTGTAAAATTTTACAATATCAAGAATTAATTTACTTTGTTACCAAGATTTAATTACCATTCTGAGAAATTGGAACTGCAGCTCTTGGGGTATTCAACCAGAGAACATTAAATCAAGTATTCTGCCAGGAACTAAGCAATGTTAGAAAAATAAAACCGATCACAATAACCTGTTTTTGTTCATAGGTTGCACAGCTATCGCTGTTACAGTGTCAAGTTGCTGACGCCCCCACTCCCTCCCATCATACTATAATCTCTCCTAACTTCTTCCTGTACCCACAAAGACTGTACTCCAACACCACTACACACACGACATGTAAGCCGAAATTGTACTGTCCCTTCGATAGCTCAGTAAAACTGTATTAGTTGTAATATTTATTAATCCCATACTATTTTTGCACTGTTCCTTGAATTACCTTGCACTGTTTTTGTCCTGTTATATTTTCTCTGTTTGCGGATTTTGCATAGTTTTGATGACATGTTATGTTATTACATGTTACTGTTATTGTTATTGTGTTACTGTCTATTGTCTTATCTTCTGTCCTATTTATATACTGCACCTGAGTGACTAATGAGAAACACTTTTCATTATACTATGCACCTGTGTAAGTATAATGACAATAAAGTTTAATTGAATTGAATTGAATTGAATAAAGTTGAATTGAATCTGTAGCTTGCTGGCAGTCAGGAAGTTTTTGTCTCTACAATGACATAAAAAAATCTACTTGGAGATTTGGTTGGAGACGGAAAGAGTTAATGACTGAAGCTGAAGTAGGTCCACAAACTCTACCCAATTTGTGAGTTTAAAAGTGGACAGAAAATAGTCCACTGCCAGAGCCTTGTGAATCAGTGAATTTTAGTTAAAAATGCATGTATTCAACTGATTTACTTTTTCTACTGTCTTCATGCATAATACAAGTCAGAACTAAGGACAAAAAACAACTTCTTCAGATTTCTTTCAAATTATAACAACAAAGTGTCACAGGTGTTACATTTTATTGAATTAACTAGAGGACCTCCGGTCATAAACAAGTAATTAGCCTGCTGTTGTTACAGACAAATGTTAACAGCAACCTTTCATTTGCCCTAGCTTCTACTTCACCCCTAGGTCTGTCTATATTTAAGGCCCTGGAAATAGTCCACAACATCGCATCTATTATCCACAGTCATTGTTACCAAAACTGTCAGCTCAGGTCAGAGACTTCTTGCTTTTTCAATCCAGTGAAATGTCGTTTCGAGTCAATGTTTACAGTGTAAGGCAACAATAAGTTACTATTTTCTTTCTACTCCAAATACACCCTCAGGTTCCAAAACTGACATTACACCACAAATGGCTGACAAGCAAATGAAGTGTGCAAAATATCTCTAAGCCCAGTTCATGACCAGTGGTTATATTGCAGTAAGTAAGAAATGTCAGCTGAGATACATACTGTACATCTTTTGCTGCCGTTTCATTAATGAATCCCTGGTATTTCCTGCACATCTGTAATGGAATCTGTTCCTTGTTGAACAGTTTTTACTGTTCTGAAAAAAATATGGTACTTAAAGCTATGTTCGCTTTATGATATGCAATCTAATCACAATTATATGACAATTTTACAGGTGTAGACACCTGTCAATGCAGCAGAAGATGGATGAAAGCCAGGCACTAGGGTGCCAATTGTGATTTTCAGTGTGGTTTTACTGTGGCCAGAAGATTTAGATATTTACTCAAATAATTCAATATTTACACGGTACTTAGAGAAAAACTGCATCTTCAAAGATTAAGGTCCTTAATTTTCAATGACAAAATCTTTGATGGATGATTTATTTTACATTTAGATATATAAATAGTATTGCCTAGATGACTTTCACATCTAGCATTAAGGTAAAGTATTTTTTATGATTTACCTTTACTGTTTCAGAGTTTAAAAAAGGTCATGGTAACATAATGTACAGTAGGTATCTGCAACCAAATATCATTCTGTCTATTTGATGTAAATAAAAATTTGCTTTTCAGCAGGTCTTGTCCTGAGGAGGCAGTCAAACATCGGTTGCAAAAGGGCAACTGATCTTAACAACTCTTGTAAGAGTCGCATGATTCAATTATAACTACACCTACAAAATCAGACACAGATAAACTGTGTGCCACAGACAAGCATAATTAGTGAGTGTACCTCAACAATATCTAAGCTCTTCAGCCTTTTTGAATTTCATGACTTCACATTATTTCCTGATGCAGAGACTAGCAAAGGAGGTAAGTTATAAGCAGTGCTGATAGTAGATAAGAATAATTGAATAAAACTAGGTTAAAAATGTATTTACAGTAGGATGTGCATAACCATAGAACTGTTTTTTCTAGTTCTACTGTTATCATTTGAACATAAAATACATTCTGCAAATATTTCATACTACTGCATATGCAGTCCTGGACATTACTCTTTATATATTGCCTGCAATCTTCATAAACAAGAAATGAAAATAAAGAATTTCCATCCCTGAGAACATAAGACAGAATTGCCCTTAACTAAAAATCTAGTGTAACACAGAGTAGTCAGGAGGCTTTGTAATCTGTACAGTACTTGAGAATCTAAAATAATAAGAAGAATATATCTTCAAAATTTTCCTTAGACTACAACTGCCTTCATGAAAAACGCAAAAAAATCAAATATGAGCAGGCAAATGGCAGCAATAGATGACATCAATGGTTTCAAAAGGATTACAGCACAGACCATCTTCACAGGTAGATAAATAATATACTGTAGCAGGTGCTGCAGTGTGCTGGCATTTAGTCATGCTCTTGGCACTGAAGAAAGATGAAGCATTATGATACAAAAAAAACACACAAAAGTGGTAGGAGGTCCTGAATGAGAAAAGGAACAGCCATTATCTCTACTCCTCTGTCCCCCTCGTAATTATATACGTCAGTATGAAATGTCTTGTGCTGCGGTTTCCTTTTTGTTCCAAAAATACAAAATGCCTTTGATCAATGCAACTTCAACAAACCGTGATGTCTATCAACGTCTTATTTTAAAACATTTATATTTAGGGCGACACATGCTATAATTCTGAGAGAACACAAAACAAGCAATGAAAGAAATCATTGCTCAGGTAAGCCTTGTACTTCATACTTCAGTTACAGTATTTGGCCTCTGAAAGACAACACATATTCATAATCTTCTGCCTAAAAATAATCACAGATCTCCTGTAAAACACTATGTTATTGTTTAGTGAAATAGGGGCACTGTTTAAAATTAGTTTCTTTTCTAAAAATATTGTTTTAATGTCAGTAAAAGTTTATTTACTAAACATTTATAAAAAAGTGTGCTTTTCGAACTACCAAAAATTAAATATACCAGTTTATTTACAGTGCCAGTAAATAAACCAACAAAATACCAGTAATTACATACAGCTTCCATTACAATGCACAAAAGATGTGTTAGACAACTAAAGTGCATTTAGTTGTGCAGTAAATGAGCATCATCATATCATCATTTAATGATGAAATCTGAAAGATATAAACCATTATACAATTTTCAATTGCTATGTAAGCCTGTAGCAAATCGGCAAATTAAAATGTGCCTGTTTGACATTTCAAAACCAGTCCAAAACATGGAAAACTGTTTAGAAACAATACGACATACAGAGTAATTTTTGACAACTTACCTTTACGAGATCTGTGTAGCCAGTTTCTTTAGCTGTCCACCAAGCCTGGGCTTTCAGTCCATTCACATTGTACAGAGATCGCTGCCACACTGATGCAAAGTGTCCTCTCTTGTGTCCAATTTCATACCATTTGTAGGCCTAAAAGAAGTTAGTATAGGTCTTGTTATTTATCGCCCTGTTTACACATCACTACTTGGCTTTCTGACTAGGAGATTCTTGAGAAAGCATGCAGAGTTATTAGCAATGATTCACTGCTTCGCATGAAGACAGACCTATCCGTCTTGACAAAACTTAAGAGCAAGCCAGCTGAGCAAAACCTGCTATACTAAGAAAAAATAGTCTAACACTAGTAAACAGTAGTAGCACACACCCATCAACAAGTACTGGAAACACTGGAAGGAAAAATCACCTGCCCCTTCCTGGTAACTGTTTAAAATAACTAGAAACTGACAGTCCAGGCAAGTAGCTGGGTTTTCACAGCAAGACACCTCCCATCTTTAAATTGAAGGGAGAATGGACACTCTGTGTAACATCATATAAAAACATCAAGACTGTATCACAGTTGAGCATATTGTTATGATACAGTTGGGTCACTATATCAATCAAAAGGTAGGAATCCTGACACCATATTAAAAGAGAGGATACACAGCATAGACAGCCCCCAACAGTCATGAATGAAAACCAGCAATGTGTATCACATGGTTTCTGGGCATTCTGAAGACAGAAGTATTGTTCCACTTAGCAACTAAACTATCAAAAGGTACAATGTATGTGAAGATTATGTGATTTATATAAGATGCAAGAATATTCTTCAGTGTAATATTTCTTTACATATGATCTTTTCTTCATGGGTTTGTGAATGTATGAATGCTAAATACTGTACTCGATTTCTGTATACTGCTGAGCAGCAGGTTTCTGACACAAAAATAAATAAACTGCTATATCAGAAGGTTTATTAAAGCAATAACGAAAAAGGTGCATTCCCTCTAGAACAATACTTATTTATACTATTAGAACATCTTACTGACATCTTTGTCTCCGACTCTCTGCAGGGCATCCCCCAAGTGGAAATAAAACCGGCCGTCATCTGTTCCTGCATCGCCAGATTCTAGTCCCTCCTGTAAAATGTGCAATAGCAGTTCAACGGTCTAATAGGTTAAGACCTATTGTTATTGTAATTTTTTTAAGCATAAATTAACGCTTCAGAATATTATGAAACTCCAATTCATGCAGATGTAATGTTTAAGTCCTTAAGTGCAGCTTTTGCCTTTTTAAAAAGGTAGTTAAGCCCGTGAATAGGATCCACTCCAGGTAATTATACACAATTCAATATCATTTTAAATCAATATAAAGAACCTGTCGATCAGGAAAATCTAGGGTACAGCAGGCAAAGGCAGGTACTTTATTAACAGGGTCGAGCTCATCTGCATTTATTGTCCACAAATAATGATTTAGAACATGAAAATTGTATCTTTTGGATGAGATCATCATTAATATATTTTACAGCAGCAGTTTTAAAAAGCAGATCGTAACCCCACTGGTGACCAATGTAGGTAAGCAAAGACTTAAGACACATTACATAGAGTAATGTGCTAAGAAATATAACAGCCTGATTCTTCTGAAACTAGAGCCTTTTTATATAAGAAATACAGGTAAATAAGTAAGAATTGCATACACAAACTTAACTAGATGTAGCTAGATAATGTTTTAGTCTGACAAGATTTACCAGATGATGAAATATGTTTCTATTGAGAGAATGAGATAAATCAGAATAGATCTCAGAGTCCAAGATAACAGTGTGTGATTTTCATTCTCTGTGTTGGAAAAGTAGTTTGGCATCAAAATTTCATCTCATTTCATTAATGCCCATTTAGAGACACTTAATAAAACCTGCAGTTTATCTGTTAAATATTATGTATGTTTCTATTATGAATCCAAATATTTTCTGCCATTCTAGCATATTTCATTAAGAATGTATGGTAAAGCACAGTATAATGAACTACTTTAATCCCACAGTAAGTGATAGTGCCCATAAATAAACAGACACACATACCTGACCAAACCTAACATATAGCAACAGAGAATGTCTGTATATTTAAAGACATCAGCTTGGTTGGTTCCAAATTTTTTAATTCTGATCCTCTGTGGTTTAATAAATCACCAGACTTTAATTTAATAAAAATTATATTTAATTTATTTCTACTCTGATGTAACATTCATTATTGTTCTATTAGAACACCGAACATGAAAGTAATAAAACCACATACTTTTTAGCAATGTTTCTTTCTAATTTCTAACACCTTAGTATTTTATCAGTAGAAGGGTTGAGGTCAGAGAATGTTTTTTCCACAGTTTACTTACCCTCAGGTATGGAATACTTTCAGCTATCATGTTCTCAGCTTTAAGGATGAAACCATAGTGAACTTTGGCAAAGCCGTCATTTGGCACTATAGATAAGACCTAAAAATAAAACATTACTATCATTAGTATTTATGTGTTGCAGAAAAACACCTGAATACAATTAGTCTATTCTTTCTGGGATAATAGCTGTATAACAGCAATCATACATTTAAGCCACAACAGATGACTTATGGCTTAAAGATGCAAGGAACTCAGCAACAAGAAAGCTCTGAACTTCCAAGTGCTGTTTTGTGTTGTTGACTCATCTTGAACTCTCCCATCAATCAAGGGATCCTGGTTTAAAATTTAGAAACACTACCTCCTAAACTGCTGAAAAAGGGCTACTGAAATGCTCAGTCTATTTAGGCATTCCCCACAAAAGTCTAATACCGATACCTTCTGTGGACTATAGTTCATTCAATTAATTTTCTTTGATCAAATCTGAAGAAATATCACATGAGCTTTGAAACTTTTTAAAGAAATTTACATTAGACTCAAAACCCACAAGGACTACAAAAGCTATAAAAGAACATTTGGCAAAACTGAAACTATTTAGTATCCTGTGACCTTTGTATATATTGCCAAATATCTATGCAAATAATTCCTGATAGATTTGGAGATACAGTACAACATTTAATTCCTCCTACATTACTTATAAAACACTATAGCCAACAGAGAAAGAAGAACAGTTAGCCATCAGTACATGAAGATATCCAACAATATCTGGGACATATTCCTTATTAATAATATCATCATCATTCTGATGGCACAGTTTCCACAAGTTATAGACAAACTGTTCCTACAAGTATGTCTGCCTTAACAGAGATCTGTGGTTTTTATGCTGAAACTGCAAAGAGAAAACCAATCTTTGCATGTATGGAAGGGTCAAATGTATTGTCAAAAATAACACAAGGATTCTTCATTGTTCTCAATAGAAAGTTCACTGCATTGCTCTCCTTCAGAAGATTATCAGTAGGTTGTCCTTGCACAATGACATAAAAACATTCATTTACTGCATCTCTAAGCAAAACAAATGAGTCTCAGACAGGCAGTATCCTTGTGGTTTTAAAAAAGCATCCCACTTCTACATCTAATCCACCCACATGGAGCTGTGAGATGTTGGCAAGGACAGCTGTTTAGATCACTTTACAATGAGTGAACATTAAGATGAGTTAAAAGACATCAAAAAGATATCTAATCTTGCTCACATTTGGTTGAAAGAAATTGTCGGTCACAGATAAAAATGAAAACACTGAAAGAATGGTAGTATTCTATTTAAGTTCAGAGATGAAAATACACCAGACATTTTAGGCTCCAATTTTAAAGAAGAACGGCAGCCCCAATTTCTCAGACTGGTTATAAAATCTTGGTAACAAAATAAATTCTTTGACCTTATAGTAAAATTTTACACATCTGAAATTAAGCACAGAATTCTGATTTTGTGAAAGTACTGTAATTTGAGTTCCCACGGATTGTGACGTGATGCGTCCCTTCCTGCTCACTAGTCACCGTAATGACTAATACAATCCAATGTACGAGCAAACAAGGACAGGTTTTGCAGCCGACTTTTCTGCACAGAAATGTTCTGACATCAAATTGTTCCAACTTGGAAAAGAGGCCTGCTTCACAAGCCTGCTTCTTTACTATGTAATAGGGTCGCATCACATCACTGGAAGCTTATTCCCTCATTCTGAATCGCAGAAGATGGCGCAGCCCATACTTGGAAATTCAGTCTATTTTATTATGTAAATTGGAGGTTTTACAAGCTACTGTCTACATTTTACTTTTTTTTTTGTGATGTGAAATGCACTCATCAATGCTGATTCGTTCTAACCCTGAAATATAAAAAAAAGCATTACAGTTCAACTTTAAAAAACGCCCTTATGAGTTGCACGTGAACACTTTTTTAGACTGGAGAGTTTCAATGGATAGTATAAGCAAAACTATGTACCTCTTTATAGATTTGTTTTGCACTTTTGTTGTCTCCCAAGAGCAGGTAACCCACTCCCAGGTCATTTTTCAGGGAAATGTCTTCAGGAAAAAGCTGCACCAGTTTCTCCAGCGTCACAAGAGCACCTCGCATGCGACCTACACGGTCAAATGGAAATTAACCATTCCATGTCAAGTGAAAATAGAACATATATGGCTCTTGTTAAGATATGGAAATGAAAGACACTGAATATGTAGTTTCAATGCAGTAAAATTTTAGTTATTTCAGTAAAAAAGATTATCCCCACTGCATACAAAATGTTAAGTATTTGGTATCCACATCTGTAAAATGATAGCTTTATTGATAAGGTACAGCTGCCAGGAAGTACAAATACCACCGTTTATTTTTTGACAAATCACAGTGAAATGCAAAAAAAAAAATCTGATTTGTAGGAATCATTCTCATAAGAAAGACTCAAACATATTATTTAAAATAGGGAAACTCAGGTACACACATGAAGGAAAACTAGCTAACCGTGGGAATAAATGTCACGTCATGTCATTTGCCAAACCGCTTTATAACATACGATGTTGCGGGAAGCTGGAGCCTACCCAGCAAGTAATGAGCTCAAGGCAGGGTACACCCTGGACGGGGGTCCAGTCCATCGCAGGGCACGTTCAAGCCCATCATACATGGGGACAGTTTGGAGGCCATGGCGAAGGCCGAGGGGGGAAATTTGGTTTGAGCACCGGGATATAGTGTCCCCGCCACTATGCTGGGGCATTAGGACCCACACAGATCGCAGGGTGGGCGTGTGGGAATAAATATTCCAGTAAATATGTCTTCAGGGCTGATATTCTCCTTACAAATCACGGGAACTCAACCTGTAAATCGGTGTTTGTCTGAGTGCAGATTGAGCTCTATGATCACGGGTTTGAGTCTGGGTTGTGTCACTAGTGCCTCAAGGCAGCCCACCTTGGCCTGAGTTCTGTAGTGCTATTGCGAATAAGGTGGGAATAGTTAACCAGGGCTCCACTGGCCCTCAGCACTGGCTCTCGGCGCCCCCTGTGGGCTCTCAGGTGCTGTCAGGGAGAATGTGCTTCTCCTCCAATCAGCACTGCACCTCTGCTTAAGAGTTATGGGACTTGTGATGCGTTAAAACAGCTTCGATGGCCCACAGGTCAGAGGAGACGGTCTGCACTTCCCTCCTGTGTGAGCCCGGGGGTGTGGCAGCTGCTAGCCGAGAGACGAAAAAGACAAAAGTGGCTCTTCCAGATTCGGGCGAGTTCACAACAAAATGATCTGTGACTTTTCACGTATAGGAAAAAGAAAACCAAGGGTTTCGCGACAGGAGGGCGTTACCTAAAAACTGCTGTCTCTCGGCACGTCGTCTGAGGGCCAGCTTCACCAGGTCGGCTGGGGCGTTGGGCAACTCGGCCGCCTCTCTGAAAGTGTTGACGGCTTTGAGAAGAACCTCATTGCTCCTCATTTTCTCTGCCAGGTCGTCTTCAGACTGTTCAATGACACAGTAGTATCGGCATCAGTGCTTATCTAATAGACACGCATATTAAATGTCCGTCATGTGGCATATTTGACCAGCAAAATAACATAATACTAAGGTCAGAAGCTCCCGAAAAAAGCAACACAAAAGGAAGTTCATCAAAAATAATTCAGTTTCTAGATATCACCTGTGTCTTATGATTCTGCAATACAATGATTCTTTTGAGTATGTAAGAGAACAGATGCAAAGTGGCGTTTACTTTTATTTAACGGTTCTTCAGGACCATCTTGTCTCCAGGAAATGGGACAAAAAATGTATATTGCAGGGTTTATATTTCTTGTACCTTTGCAAATTGAAGACCTTAAGACACAAAATACAAAATATCACAGAGTAATATTTTGTTGAAAGACAGTTCCACTTCCTATGGAAAGACCAAGATCAGTAAAGAACACATGCGCTGGTAGTCAGCTGTGATTTTACCTGTGCTTTCCCATATCGGGCTCTGGGGCTCTGGGGGTATTTACTGACGAGACTTTCAAAAGCTTGGAGTGCATCTTCAATTTTTCCCTGTGAAAAATATTTAAAAAAATAACCTCAACATGCAGACTTGAGCAAAACGTACACCCTGCTTTCTGATCTGCAAATACCCTGAAAATGACAAAATCAGGACAAGTAAATTACAGATCAGAAAGAAAAATAAGACTTTTACTGCATTACAGGAGCTCTTATCTTCATCATCAGCAGATGTGTCAGTTCAAATCTCTGTACTTTCCTTTCAGGTGCTGTTCTTAATTCATGCTTTCTTGCTTTAGAGAGATCAGTTAAAAAGCTACCAGGAGAGGATGCAATGTGAAATTAAATAAATGTAACACAACAATTTGGTTAGTAAAAATGTGCAGGCTGTATGTTTCATGAACTTAAACTTGTCTATCAGAAAATAGTATGGTGGCCCAGGATTGTGAAACACAAACAAAAATGAAAGTGCACAACACCAACACAAATTGTGATCTGCACTTCTGGGCCAATGCAAAACAGTCAAACCAAGCTGTTTTACAGCTTAAATGTAACTTATTACTAGACAAACTGTTGAATGTTAAAAACCTTACCTTTTTGCGGAGCTTTTCAGCTGCATCTATCTCAGCTTTTATAGTCTTATCAAATTTATTCAGGAGCTTTGGCTTTTTCTTCTTTGCTAAAACCAAGAAAGACCATCATTAGCTTCAGAGCACTGACAGAATAATGTCATGTGGAGAAATGTATACTCTCCTGCCTTTTTGAAAAACGTTTGAAGCAGTTTATTCTCTATCCATTCTAAAGAGTGAAAAAACACTATGCTGTTTATGCAAGCAAGGAATATATCTGGGAGTTGTCTGCTCAACAACAGCATACAAACATGGAAGGCTCCA
The DNA here is from genome assembly GCF_055471065.1 of Atractosteus spatula. Lineage (NCBI taxonomy): Eukaryota > Metazoa > Chordata > Actinopteri > Semionotiformes > Lepisosteidae > Atractosteus > Atractosteus spatula. The sequence goes on along the minus strand of NC_142711.1, from coordinate 10,362,740 downwards.
ATACTGTATATTTATATTCAATGCTGCTTTTTAGGCAGGTAAAAAGACATACACAACACATGACAAATTTAACACAACACAAATCCATTAAGAAATACATTCATAAAGCTAAAAACAAGTCAGATGTTTTAAGCAATCCTCACAGTACAAAACAGGTCAATATGAGTAAAATAGATATCTAAGTCACAAACATGATGAAAATAAAATGTGGCAATCAATTAATTACTTGTGTGATCTGAGCAGGTTAAAAACAGTGGGAATGAAAGATAACTTAGTTCTATTGCACTTAACTCTAGATGGATGTCCTGAAGGAGGGAGCATACATTTACTGTGCAAAGGGTGGTCGCGATGTTCTATGACTATATCCATTATAGCCTTCTGCACTACTTGTTTTATATATACACTATGCTGCTGCCTACCTTCATGCAATCTTCACCTTCACTCAGCCTCTGCTTCCACTCAAACCATGCTACCATAGTGAAGACGAAGATTCAATAAAATCTCTACAGAATAAAGCCATCATTATACTATACACATTAAAGGAGCAGTTTTCTCAAGAAGAACCGTCTCTGTTGGCTCTTTTCAAATATGGCATCCATATTTTCCTCTCAAGTTTGTAATCAACAATAGTGCCAAGACATTTGTAACCGTCAATTTCTTGCTCCTCAATAACAACTGAATACTTGAAAAAGATCACTACTCAAAAAATGCCTTGTATAGTCAACTATACAGAAAATCAGTATCTCCTTGATTGCACAGAGAAATATCTCTTCTAACGAGATTTAGCCAGATGATAAGAAAATCATAATCCTGAATAAATGTCACAAATTCACTGCAAGATGTCTTCACTTAAGAAGCAGGAAAGAACGTGTAGTCTTCCAGTTTGAAAGAATGTGTACGCTTCCAAATTCTTGGATGACCTGACCTACTTCATAACTAGCCCTATTTGTGAGTGGGCTTTCTGCTTGAAATAGGCAATGACCCACACTGGAAGTCCCTGCGCCTCTAAAAGCTCTTTAGTCAGTAGTTCTTGAAAAACATGATGTAGATATAAACGCCTTATCTAACATACCTGTCATCTTTCCACACTGTTGTACTATGTATTTTGTCTATAGCTTTCCTTTGAATTGGGTACTGCATTGGCCTTCTGTAATTGATAACGGTCACGGTTCTTTTCTTTTGTTAGTCTTGATACTCAGAACTCACAGCCAATTATTACACAGTATTCTCCAGATATGTCACAACAACATTACAATTTTCTGAGAGTTGCACTCAGGATGATATAAAAGATGTCCTACTGAACATTGCTTTGATAGGTGAAGGCACATACGCTACAACAGGGTCAGGCCATTCTGGTCCTGGAGGAGTTGTGATTTACAAGTTTTCTACGTCTCTTGCTCTCTAGAAGTCATTAAAGTGGTCCAAATAACCAATAGTGGGCCGATTCAGACTGAGAACCCTGTTGGAATGAAAGCCTACTGACCCAATGGCCCTCTAGAATCAGGAATTGTCAAGCCCTGTGCTACATAGTACAGTTTACGAATGGTGGAAAACAAACTTTGCTTTGAGATTTTATGGGGTACAAGGATATATGCAATGCCAACACTTTATAGTGTTTTCCTGCCCATATTGCTGAGGAATTCATTGCATTCTGTAAAGTGTGAGACCATAAAGACAATAGTATCAATTTGATTTTCTCTACTGTATCCATGTGTATTTCTTTTGATCCCTGTGAGCAGGTAAAGATAGAATGAACAGCTGGTTGTTTGAGCAAATGATGGCTTAGGTTTTAGAAAGGACAAAACTCAGCATGTTCTCTCTCGTTTGAGTCCTCTGAAAATTACTAGTTGGTAATTTTGGCTAAAAAACTTTCTGCCTGTTTGTGCTCTGGAAAGAGACATGGTTAGTCTGCGCCACCGTGAATCGCTGCTATTAGCATCTCTTCTCTATGTTAAGCTGTCCAGTGAAGATCAGTAAGCTGGTCTTAAACATAACAAGAAATCCTGCAATACGAGTACCTCCGTTAACTCCTTTTTCATAGCTCAGATACACGCATGGGCTGTATTTCTCAACCCGAAAACAAAAATAACTGCCATGTTGATTATGCACCATACAGCAAACACACAGTGAGCTTCAAAGTTACGAAATCTGTTGGGACATGAGAATGTTTGTGACCCAGATATGTTTGTAAGTGAAAAAGACTCATTCACTGTTTTTTCATGAGCATGTGCTACGACTCAATCCTCATTATAATGGTTTGAAAGTCTTTAAACCTGTGCTCTTGGAGAACAATCTGTGGATATATTTAGTAACTTCATATTAGATGAACATTTTATCTAGGTTTACATACTGTATATTGTAGGAGGCCACTCCTGTATATCATATACATCCAGTATATCAATACACCTTGTCAAATTATTGTCATCTTGCAGAGCACTACAGCCATATATAGGTGGAATTATTGCAAATGCACTTAGCAAATGCTGAGTTACAAAGTACAGAACTGGTATGAAGTAAAGGACAAAAGAACATGGTTCAAATATCCATCTACTTTCTAATCTGCTTCCAAGAGCCAGTACAGGGTTGTGGGGGAGAGATCTGGTTCCAACAGTTGCAATGCAGGACATACCCTGGGTGAGACCCCAGTCCATCCCAGGGTGCATACAGACACACTCACACCAGGGCCAATGTTACAGAAGCCGAGTCATCTAACACAATCTAACAAGACAGGTAATCTGTCTTTGGACTGGGGGAGAAAACTGGAGCACCCAGAGAAAACCCACGCACACACAGGGAAGAAGACAGAAACTCCATGCAGACAGCAGCCCAGGGCCCCAGTGCTGCGAGGCAGCAATGCTAACCACTCTGCCACAATGCCACTCTGGTCCAAATATCTTGAAGGGATTGACGACTAATAGTACTGTAAAGCTTTTAGCATGTGGACTTCGTCAAGCAACATCCCATCTCCCTCTGCTGAGGATCTTACACAGACTGTATACACACTGAGGCCTCTCTGTCCTTCGGGTTTTGAAAGCAGGTGGATAAAAATAGTTCACATTTGTTTGCTTACAGTATGTATTGTCTTAAGAATTACTGTACACCATGTCTTCATTAAAAAGACGACACCTCCATGGGCTAATGAGAGTAACAGCTCACACAAAATTAACTTGACACAAGTGGGACAAATAAGACAACTTCAAGCTATTCTGTTTTCTGATACCTTAGGTAAAGTTTTAACGTGTTTTAGTTTTAAAACCATTTTAGGTTTACCAGTTTGTATTGTGTTACACATATTATTCATTCGTAGATTTAACTAAGCACTGAAGTCTGAACAGATATAAAAAGTTTTTTCAGGTTACAAAAGATTACAAAATATTTTTCTCCCTAAAAGTCTATTAGAATAGGTCTGCCAATGGCTGGAATCTACACAGACTTAATGTCTGAAGTTTGTCCTGTTTAAATCCCTTTAAAGCAATAACAGCTGAACTACAACTGAATGAAATCTTTAGGTATTCATTCACTGCAAAAAAAGAACCAGAATCTGTTCTGCTGAATCAAATGAGTGAGGGAGTATATATTTAGATCATTCTTTTTCAACATTGGAGCCATAGGCAAGCACCATCTGAGCTGAGTTAGTAAATAAAAAGTAATAAAAGAAAAAAATATAGTATATGTTACAGAAAGGACATGAAACCAAGGTTTTACTGAACCTGAATTTACTGAAATATTTAGGCATACGGGATCTAATTAATTCTTCCCGTAACACACATACCTGACACACATATTTCACAGTCTCAGAAGGCAGACAGTTTTATCAGTGGGGATTCTCTGGACCTCCTCCTATTTCCACACATTAGCAGCAGCTGTTCCCTCTGGGTAGTGCTGTTTTCATAAATTATAAATCCCTCCCCCTGCAGTGTGTCAGAACATGGGCAGATGTGACCTCATATGGTAAACAGAGGAAGAGGGGTTCAGATCTGTAGCCTGGACTCCTGGTCATTATTGTCTATCGGAGAAAGGGACCAGGTACCAACTTAACTGAAATTAATTAGAAGCTTCTCAGATCACATTTTCCAATTTTCCTAAGATAAATGAAATTATTGTTTATTCAGAACATATATGTGGATATATCTTTTGTGGAGCTGCAAATTAATGTGAAAGTGGTGTCTTTTGGAGAGATTTACACCTAAGGTATTACATTTACTGGATTTACAAAAAACACCATACAAAATGAGAGAATGATTGAAATGATATACAGTATACGGTGTTGAAAAATATATATTTCATTAAAGAAGTTTTTTTTTTTCATTTTTCTAATGGGTAAGTAAAGCTGAAATTCATGATTTACCACCACTTAAGTGCTCAAATGTGTATTTGCAGGTGCTGGAGAGATTCAGACACTACACAGTGCCGTGAGTAGGATCTGATGATTTTTCATTGCAGAAGAGATCACACAGGCCACTTTCAATTATCAAGATATACTGCACGATATTCATGTCCCTGTACATGAAGATAAAATGCCATACACTGGGCACCTTAATGGAAATCACAGTTTATACATAAATCACAAATTTGTCTTTGGTCTCATTCCCCTAGTAGCAGCATTTTTAAGCATCAGATTCCCCCATTCTAATGATGGAAAAAAAGAAAAACAACCACAATCCTTCACTGCAAAACTGATTATCAAAATCTGGCAAAAGAAGCTTATTTGGCCTAATTTCCCCTAGGTCCAACTGGAATAAGAGACCTTCCTTTATAGGACAAATTACTTAGACCACAAAAGCAGCATTGAGCCCAATCAATCAGACAAAACTCCGGACTACTTCGGATTAACAATGTTAATCAAACCTTGTCTGTACTGTTAATTATTTATTCTATTAATTAATCCATATTAAAAGTGCCCTTCTTAGGGTTGGTGGAACTACAGTACACCTTTAGCTTGATTCCTCAAATATCGCAGAGAAACGGTGAAGGGAAAAAAAATATCCCAAACTGCACAATCTCTCATAATTTGTTTTTGCTAAACTGACTGCTTGTGAAGAATGTAAAAAATAATCCCAATAAAATAAATGCGACAGGATTATTAATAGTAATAATAAACTCTACCTCCGCGATATGCAGCGGTGTTTACTTTTTAGCTTGATTTATGCTTGCCCTTCCAGAAACGTCACGACAGAATCTTAATTCTAAAAGCTAAAAAACTTTTAAAATTTGGGATAACCGATATAAAACCCCAACAAAACAACTGCCTTAATACTTGCCTTAAGCAATATGGTCATTTTAGAAAGAGTTCATTTGAATCAAGATTATAATTAAAAATAGTGATTAACGTCATGAGGGAATAGCTCAGCAACTGTAACATAGCCAAAGGCATTTTGTAATAAGTATAAAGGTACAGAACTAATTAAAAAGTAATCACAGGTGAACAGAACTCTGATTAATTCATGGAACATCTTATTCAAGTAGCCAGATCCTTTTTTGTTTCATAGGGTGATGAAAAAACATGCTTAAGCTTAAGCTTGATTTTAACGTAAGCATGGACAATATGTTTAGGTATACATTTGGGTATTTCAGACATTAGAGATCCGACACATCTGCGCTGTCTGATTTTCATTAAACGGTTGTCTCTGTTAACTCCGAAACACTTCTAATAAATGCCTCTTTCTCAGAACTGTTGATTTCTTTACTTGTAACCCAGGTTTTACTTGAAAACCTCTTTGAACTGGATTCAACACTGTTTAGTTTTCTTGCTTTTATTACAGCTACAAAAACATACTCCAAGCATACTTTGTGAAGGCAGGTTATCAAGAAATTACACAAAAACGTTGGGTTAGGATTACAAATACAAATACCATTAAATGCATAAATGCTTAAAATGGTAAAATAGCACATTATATTATAAAATGAAAAAGAACTAGTGGCACTAGTGGTAAGCAATTTTTTTTGCATAACCTATTACAGTGATAAATAGGTGAACTACATTTTTTCTCTCTTAATAAATGCACAAACCAATAAAAGTGCATTGGACTGTGTGAAATGTGACTATAATCAGACTCCAGAATCTGAACAGCTATCAATCTTACTGGGGAAGCTGAGAGGAAACTTACTAGCAGGTGTCTCATGTTGATGGGCCTGAGGGCAGTTCGACAATCTGGCCAGCAAAGTATTTTGCAAGATATTTAATCAGGCCCATGATTGGCTTGCAAATTGCAGCAAGCGTATAACTATATTATTTTAATGTACTGCTTTAAAATAGTACTACCATACCATATTACTACCGTATTTTGACACATAACTCATTTACGACAATAGTTAGAAACCATAGCAACCATGTTTTCCGCTGTGTTTCAGAAGTGCAAAATTGGAGCTGTGAAGGTGCCTTATCCTGCTAGCAACTAGAACCTCTGATTTGCAATTGAGTACAGACTGCCACATGCTTGATCTGCAGAGGCAAAATTGCCATTTTTAAATACTACAACATTAAATGGCATTACCAATTGAAACATGCACACCACATCTTGCAAATATTTTTAACTTTGGCAGTTTGAACAAGTTATCTCTTGAGTAAAATGACTGCAGAGTATGGGAAGCCATTTACTTATAGTGAATTTATTAAAAAAATATCTCAAATCAGTGATAGGTCTCTTTTCAGCAACAACAGCCAATCTCCAAATACAACAGCAGAAAACGTGCTTGACATCTCTAGTAAAATCATGAAGAAAACCTCATGAAGAAAAGTAAAGTGCATATTCAATTGCAATTTGATGACAGGACCCATTTGGTTGGCACTGCACAGCTTGTCATACTTGCGAGAGAGGACGATCCAAATGTTGTAGTAATTGAAATTTGCCAGTTTGCCAACAATGTAGAATGGAATAAGGGACAGTGAAAATTTTTGCTGTCACACAGGGTCTCTGGAACAAACTCTGGAGGCTTAACCACTGATGGGGCTTTAGGAACTGTTGGTAAAAAACAGTGGATTGGTAGCACTAGGACATGGACAATGGCAGAGCACCCAGCATGTCCGACATTGTGAAATGTGCCAACGACATCCACTCCAGTGGCCTGTAGCACAGTTTTGTGCTTTTCAAGGAAAACAAATCTGAATGCGACAGCTTGCTCTATTTCACTGACGCAGGTAAACTGCTTTTAAGAGTTTCTTTGAATACGAGCTGGTGAGCAGAACAGAAGTGAACCGAATCGCAGAAGAAATTAAAAGCGCCTGTTTAATTAAAAACATTAAAACATTCTGACATCACAAGGTCCAGGCCAGCTGGTGACAGGTGACAGATGAAGGCCAAACTAAAATTGTGGAAAAATCAGATTTCTCACAGTTTTTCCCATAGTGCAAGTCACTTGTAGAAAAGTGTAGGCCTGAAGAACAGTTTAGTTGTTATTGATACACTAGTAAGCCCGACCCACTTTTTAAAAATTTGGTCAGTGTTTTGTTGTTTTCAAGATATACAGAGAAAGCTTTGTGATGTTTGCATATCCATTTTTTGTTGATGTGGAAGCAGCACCTAGTGATTTATAAATGGTACAAACTTATTTGAAGACGAAATACAAAGAAATTATTTATGTCACAATTCTTCCAACCATTCCTTCCCAGATCTTTGCAGAGCATTCCAAAAAAGTCCTTGCTTTTCAGTTTATATTTGTAAAAAAAAAAATTCCACATAGAAACATATCAATGATCTAATTTGGTCTTTTCTGCAATCCTGAATGTTCTAACTGTTCCCTCACTGAGGCCAAACATAAAAAATGACAGAACACACTGTTGGCAAATCTGTATGTATGTATATGTAATGTAGCAAATATTAAACATTGCTGCTGGAAAAGGTGTTAGTGGGGCCAGCAGGGGGCGCTCACCCTGCGGTCCAGGTGGGTCCTAATGCCCCAGTATAGTGACAGGGACACTATACTGTAAAAAGGCGCTGTCTTTCAGATGAGACATAAAACCGAGGTCCTGACTCTCTGTGGTCATTAAAAATCCCAGGGCATTTATCGAAAAGAGTAGGGGTGTAACCCCGGTGAGTGTACTGGCACACTATGGCTGCCATCGCATCATTCAGGTGGGGGCTGCACATTGGTGGTGTAATTAGTATAATAGTAATTATTCAGGTGGGTAGCTGCGTCAGCATGCGTAGGCTGCAAAGGAACAAGTAATAGGTTTATTCCATGCTGAAAAAAAAGAAGAAAGAGAACACAACGTTTCGGCTGTGAAGAAGGCTCCACAGCCGAAACGTTGTGTTCTCTTTCTTCTTTTTTTCAGCATGGAATAAACCTAATAGTAATTATTATTATTAAAATCTCTCTGTCAAGTGCCTAGAGAATTGTATATGGTTATGTGACAGTTTTTGTATTTGATTGACACAAAACTTTTTCTGAAAACCATCTTCAGTGACATTACTGCCCAGTTAGGAGGATATAGGAGGTGGCACATGCCCTAAGGTACACTTAGTCTGAGACCTCTGCTCAATAGAAATGGCAGCCTAGAATGGTATCTCCTGTCACAGCCTGAAAAACAGCGAGTGAGACTCTCAAATAATAGTATGTTATTGTTCTAAATGCTTCTAATTGTTATTGCTTTGGCAACACTAATTCATTGGTGATGGCATTAACGCTCTTTGAATGGCTGGCTTTGCTATTCAAACACAAAAGGAAACAAATATTACTTGAATGAGAAACAGCTTGCTTTAGTTCAGTGTCAAAGTTACTGGAACCGCATCTTTTTATAATAAAGTTTAAGAATTTCTCAAGACATGGGAAAACCCTGCTGCCTTTCTTCCTGACCTCATTTATGTGGCAGAAACCTGTTTTAACAGAGCAAGAAATAAGAACAAATGATGCCTCCTCTTGGGGAGAGTGAAGGACAAAGCCTGTAATCCAATTACTGTATTGAAAAAAACAGTGTTCTTTCAACCGTCAAGTGTGATTTGAGCAAATCATTGCACACCATAAAAACTTTAATGAATTCAGTGTGCATAATTGAGAGGAATAGGATAACATCAACCAACATAAGTGATTTAATCATCAACTGCAAAAGGGATATTAAAGTTTAATAAACCGAGTGTTTTTTACAAAATCTGTGCACAACTACAGTCAAAGCCTAAACTACATCTATTACAAAGAAAACTGAGATTTCCTTTTGCAGTCACACTGTCTTACTTTTAGCGTTTCATCAGAGTTTTGGCTTCAGTATTTTAGTTGAATTAACTCCAGAATGGTAGCTTCCTTTGATCTGCAATGTTATAAACAATACTTTAACTTTGAGCTTTGTACTAATGGGAGAAATTCAAATAACAACACTGTGATTATCCGTCATGGAAGATAGCTGAAAACTAAAAATAAAGACGCGACACAGGATATTTGTACGAACACGTTATCATCAGCCCATAACCTCACGATACTTTAAGGAAAAGAAAAGATACACAAAAAACATGTCAGTATAAATAAAGCTCAAAGGCTAATGCTGTTACTGAGAACTACAATTACAACTGTCAGAATGGGTAATGTTCACCTTGACTACTCAGTCTTGTTAATGGGCATTTTCCACATAAGGTATTGTGCAATAGCAGCTGGAGATAAAAAACTACATTCATGCTGTATGACACTACCACCTCTTTCATAAATCGTAACCATTTTAAATTATTGTGTGGTGCTCTTGAAGATTATTTAATCTGTAAAAATGTACGGAATTGCAGACATTTGTAAAAATGATCTTTACGAGCGCACTCTGTTCACAATCTTATTCAACATCTGTAAAGTCCTAAATGTATAAATGCCTACAGAAGTGTCTCTAAGAAAGTAGATAAAATCACCTCGCAGTGTAAATATTACCAGCTTCAAAACACAGGGGGTGTTTGCTGAGATGCAGGGATTCCAGATTCAGTGACCACAGCAATCAAACCTTTCCTGGGTTTACCTTAGTTAATTAAGCTCTGGGTCAATGATAAAGTGTCAATCAACTGTGCAGAGAGACACCATCTATAAGGATGGTGAAGCAGAGTGAAGGGGAGAGACAGGAAGAGAAATAGGAAGATATCCAAGGCGAGAGCTCCTTGTTCCAGATCACCCTGAAAGACCAGACTGGAGTGAAGTATTTGATCCTCGTTAAGAGAGCTTGCTATTCTGTGGTTCTTAGGGAACACTGATCTCCTGTGTAAAGAATCCCTCGATTAAAATTGCCTTTCCTGGTTAGTGCATTTTTAGAATAGGGAGATGGGTACATACTATTTAGTTTAGAAGGTAGCTTATCTCTTATTTTTGGCCTTTGTAGGCACTATATATGACTTATATATATAAGAACACTTGATTAGCAGTCTGGGGTTTTCTGGGTGGTTAGGACTGTAGGCCTCTTGGATGCCTTATTTGTAAATTTGTACACAGGGTAACTTGTATGTTGTATGTTTACACTTTGTGTAGTTTAGTGTCTGTTACTGTCATTGTTAATAAATATTTGTTTAACCAAATGTGCCTGATGTATTACTCTTTTCACCAAAGCTGTGCCAGAGAACAAAGAACTTGCGTGCCTCAAACTACACCAACAGCTCCAGTATATTTGTGGTGAAATCTTAACAAATTTGTGGTTATGGTTATTTAATTTCCTTATTGATTAATTAGCTCCGTCAGTTCCTGATTTTCTCCATTTTTGTAACCCCCCACCCCCATTTGTAATAGCTTTGTTTTAAAAAATCCATTTCCTTGGAACATTTTTTCCTATTTTCCCATCTAAAGGTAATAACAACATCCACGTTTGACTGTACTTAATTTAAGTGCCCTGTCTGAACATTAGAAATGTCACATTTGAAAACGGGGTTTAACAGATAAGAAACTGATTAATAGGTATGGAGCCATGAAGTTTTTTCCCAAAATTTTGTTCTTTTGCTTTTGTGGCGTGCTGTTGTTTTTCTTTATAAAACGTATTTTAAAGCATGTATAAAAATACAAACTACATTATAGAGCAGACAGTAAAAAGTTTGCTGATATAATGAGCATAAACTATAAGCAAAACAGTACAATATTTGTTGTAATATTTATGGACAATAAAGCTTGAATTGAATTGAAACAACTCTCATCCGTTTAGGATAGCTTGTTAGGCGCCTTGGCGCCACCTGCAGGCTTAACTGGGAACTGAGTTCTAGATTTAAAATTTCCAACTCGCCAGGACCAAACGTAAAGCTTTGTTCAATGTGTTCTTTCTCACGGATTAAAGCTTGGGTACCTTTTTCTTTTGGCTTCTCTTCATCCTGTTTTTCAACTGCTTCCGTAACTGCTTCTGTAAGGCAAACAGTGGTAGAAGAGCTTATTAACTGGTTTTTGCTGTTGATTTTAAAACATGATTCACAGTTAATACAGATGCAGGTCTACACCACCTTCAATCAGCATATCTATATGGAACTTTGTTCCTGATAAATAGCACTAGAAAATAAATTCCTTTATCAATATACAAAGTAAAATGTAAAACTCATTTGTATGCCACACAGTGTATACATCATTAATTACTTAGTTAACACAATTGTAATACCTCTAAAAAGGCTCCAGCATATTTTATAGCTAATCACACTTTTGAAGGGACATGAATATTTTAAGTATTTAACTGTAGAATACCTTAGGAAAAGGTCTACGTGTGTCTCAGAAAGTAATCAGTCTATTTGTTTAATAGGCTACTCAGGTTGGAATAACAATCAGAAGACACAAGGTCCTTTCTGTAGTGAGTTTGAGATCACAGGTTTTAAGTCAAATGAAGTCCAGAAGGCAGGTGGGGGGGGGGGGGTTGGTATGGAGTTTGACAGAAAACTAAAACTGCACTGTGGGTGTTATTTCCATTTGCACAAATTTATCACCAGAGAAAATTTTAAAATGTAAGTGTCCTGTGCCAGTGGGATTTAAGATTAGCGTAGACAAGAAACATATGTATTGAAATTAATTTTAAAAAGCATCCTGACTGTGTGTGATAAGCAGCCACTCAAGATTCTGCAGTATCCGATGTGACACAGGAAGGAAATGAAGATGTTCAACACAGGACACAACCCAATTAGGGCACATTCACACAGATGTAGGTACATTGATAAACCTCAGCAATGGTTTCCACCAGCACTGTTAATTTATGGTCTTCTGTAGTCACAAATAAAAGAAGGAAGCCATCAGAAAAATAAAAAATCTTTCAGGTACAGTAATTGCGAGAAAATACCAAAGCAAACTTCACCTACAAGGAGAATTTAATATTAATACATGCTTCTGAACATGCTGAGATTTGCAATTTTGAAGAGAGGAAAATAATGTGTTAGTGAAAATGAAATATTTGACCCACCATTAGCAATTAATCTTAAAGTCTGCCAATTTTTGATGCTTTATGGCCTCTTTTTTCATTACGTTTATATTTCCAGTGTAAATGTAGGCCAACCCCAATTCTGGATTCCAGCAAGTTTGACAGGTCTCCCTTGAATCACCAATTTCCTAACCCTTTAAATAATTTAGCTTTGACCACTGAAACAAGTAATTTGTTCATTCATTGGAAACAAAAACACCAACACCCTGTAGCTCTCAAAGATGATGGATTTAACCAATTACCTTGAATTGATCCGAACCCACGTGCGCCGAGCCATAAACGAGCCATAAGTCTCATCTAGATGATGCTTAAAAATGCACACTAGTACTGTATATCAAGATAACCTCACAGTTTTTCAAAGGCCTTCTGTCTAAGCTACCAAAAGAGGTAGCCTGCAAGTTGATGTATTTAAATTGATAAAGATAGCCATCAGCGCTGCAGTCTGACAGTTGCAGGGAATTTGCAAATAAAATTGTTCCCAGCCATAAGAATCGTAGGCCTGAGCTTAATATTATGCACGGGAAAAACAGGTAGAGTCAAGAAAGTGTTGAGGAAACTATCTGGTATAGTAAGATAGCCATAGAAGGCGCTATTTTGGTTACAAGAATTAAGTTGGGCTAAAACACTGTTCATATTCAGTACAGAAAAATGAAATGTTTTGTGTTAAAGTTTTTCATTTCACTGGTTTCTACCTTAACTTTTGCATTATAATTTACATTCTATTAGGACATGAGAATTATTCGCTACTGTATTGTAAGCTGCTTTTGACAAAAGTATCTGCCAAATGAATAAATGTATATTTTAACGTACTTAGATTGCTTTTAATTAATCTTTTACTAAACTTCAGATGTTTTTCCGTAGTGTATGCATTCATCCTATCAACACTTCACATACTGTACATATGTTTTCGAATTCTACAGAATACAGATGAGAATAAATAGGTAAAGTACCCTTAATTCATACACAAAGCGAAAGTATCAGGCAGTGCCTTGGAATTGTATGCAATGCCTGAATGATAACCTTTGCCAATAACAATGCAGTTTATGATCTTACTACTGTAGTATACAGTACTACCCTTCACAGGCAGTATGCACTGTCAATAACCAATGTAAAGAGAACAAAGAGTTTACTTAACATTCCTAAATGCTGTCCATGTTTAAATTGTTATACTCATTGCACACTATAAAATCTTAATTTGCATAATGTAGACAGTAGACATTATGTGATGTAGACTGACTGCTGATAATTCAGATTATAATTGCCAGACAAAAGTACACAAATTAGACATTTAAATTCATTATTTAATTAGACATTATTTAAAATGAAGTGTGGTTTAAGATATTTTAGCTCTTTGTAAAAACATTTAAAAAATAAAATTCAAAAACTTGTTACAAAGAAGAGTACACAACATTGTTCCCCCATGACTTTATTGTAGCCTCAAACAAAAAATGTACATAGATTGTAACAGCCATGTTCTCCCATGACTACAATTTCACAATAATTTAAACCTGTTAGCCCATACAGTAGGATGCTACATAAACCAACAATTTTTCAAAACATGAACTGCGATAGAAAAAACAAGACCTCAGATTGTCATAGTGTTATTGCTTGTCTGTATAATTTCTTTCCCTGGCAACAATAATCCCTTGTAAAGTAGCAAGAACCCCACACATCCCTTATGGCTTTTAAAAGATAATACTTTTTCCTCCAAACCAGAGAATTAAAAAGCTTTTTTTTTCCTACAAAATTTGAAAAATCTAGATCACACCACAGCTTCATAATATTGTAAATGTATTTTTTCACCACTGTAAAAATTCACATTAACTCTAGAAATGTTAAGAATAGAAAAGGTCCTCTAATGTAAATGTTAATAGTAAAAAAGAAAAAAAAACTCTTCCTGCGAAACTATACATTAAACCACTTTGATAGCAAATCTAGAAATGTCATTTTGAAGAAAATATAGATTTTCAGAGAACAAATCTGTTGTAGCATCTCCTAATACCCATCGCATCACCAACATTTATTCTGGCAGGTCATTAAATTACCACAAACATACGTAAACTATGAAAATGGCAATGACTATCTTCATTTGAAGATATTTTGCAGCCAGGGCACCTCTGTAGAAGACTGAGTTTTCAATGGTCCCTTGATTTCGGCTTCCTATTATTTTAAAATGTATTCACAACAGCATATATATGCTAAGTAAAAAAAATTACAAAACATTGTGCACTCTGTGTTTGCCACAGGACAGCAGGACTCTCCTTTTAAGCCCTCAGACACTTCTTCCACTGCTTACCACTTGGTTGCATTTGCAATAGGGTTTTTACCAACAGGGGTGGTCCCCTACTTTCCTCTATCCAGGACCACATCTTTGTATAGTTGGCCCTGGTCTGATTTATGCTTGAACCACCCATCAGTGGATGCTGCCTCACGCAGGATGTAGAGCTACAAATGGACAGAATACATCTCCAGAGTGGCCAGAGAACAGAGAAGGGGATCAACCCTAATAGCACTATATGGCTTCAAAGCAGTACAGAAGCAAAACCAAGAGCCTTAAACGTTTTAAGTCCGAAATCCTACAGAGATTAATTGTGGAAACCATGAACCAATGTCCCCCATCGGTAGAAAATACATAAGCAATGAAACAGGAGCTCAGTATTTAATTTACCCTCTAGACTTCAAATGAGTGGATCAAACACTGTGCCCAAGGCTAAAACACATCTGAAATAAATTGTTTCAGAAACCCTGTTTCTACAGGAGAAGAACAGGAGTTTAAAACCATGTGCTCCTCCAGTGCTCTAGTGCTGAAGATGTTTGAAACGCAATGCTAGCTCATCAAGCATAAGATGATTATATAAAGCAGACAATGTGCTTCTGAATAAATTAATCAAGTGAATGTCAAGGAAGCAGAAAACACTGTCTTTGTAGTTAAGAAGAAAAGGTTCAGTCCTGGCTGATAATGATGGCCAAAGCCCACCTTTCTTTGCAAAGCAACATGTAGCCAGAAATTCAAACATATAACACATTTGTTTAGGATGATTGTCTCAAACTAATCTGCCAGTATAAATTAATTTCGGATACACACCACCGTGAAGAAAACACAATACTATAGGGTAATGCAAAACATCAGTGGAGTAACACACTGCAAAAGATCAGTGCAGCTTTGAATTAGTACCTTCAAAGGAAAATGTCATCTAGATTTAAAAATGCAGGATTTAAAAAAAAAAGTAAAAAAAGCTACCACAAAGCCACTGCAGTTACATACAATGCTATAAATCTGAAGTCTGCAAACAACCACATACATCATCATGGTTACTATACGTCAAAAAAAGTAACATTTAAAATCATCATTTGAGTTTGAAAACAAGAATGACACCTGGAATATTCCTAAATAAATTACGTATTTCATGGTACGATTCTGGCTATGAAGAGTACTGCAATTAGCTCTTTTTAAATTAAAACTTACTATCACAGAAAAAGGGAGTTTCAAATCACAGATAAAAACATTTCACGTAACTCCACAAGTAATGTGCTTGAACTAAAAAATGTACATTGACAAAAAGATTTGTAACAAAGTACGACAGTTCTTAAAGTACTGCAGGAAACATTTGTAATTCTGGATCAATGACTTGATCCCAGTGGCCAAAGATCTTTCAGTTTGTTTGTTTTTTTTTGCTTTTAGCAGCTGGTTCCTTTCAGTGGAATGTAATTTGGGCTGGTCCTCATGGTGTCGGAATTTTCTGTTTCAAGCTTTATGTATCTGGAAAACAAGGGGAAATTCTAAATTAGAGGACCAGGTGGAACTTCAATTCATCAACTACAACACCAAGTAAACCCTCTTCTTAAGTTCTCCAAACCTAGTTTTCACATCACAACAGCATCCCCAAATGATATCCCTAGCCTAACTGCCCACTATCTGAAGACAGCACACGGGAAAACCCGTCTACAGTTCCTACAGTCTTTGTACAAAGTACTACTTAAAGTGAATCCATAAATTTTGGGGGTTTAAAAGCTGAACTTACTGGCATAATGAAATCTCCAATGTGACAGCTAATGTTACACACACTTCCAATTACGTTTCTTGTACTAGTGTTTAAAAAAAAAGTCCTGGCATCTTCGACAGATATATTTAATACAGTCACAACTAAACAGATAACATCAGAGGAAGGTTCTCATTAAAATGTCAAACAACTGTAAACCACCAGGAGAAAATGAACATGCTTGATGTTAAAAGACCAACTATGTCATAGTACTATCAGCAAACATGTGGATCAGCCTCTACAGCTAAACCAGCTAAATTAAAGACGGAAATGCTTTGTAAGTCAAGTGGCTTACTGCGCTGGAGAACAGCTCAGTTTCGGCAACATTAAGAAGACAGAGTGCAAGGCTTCCTTCAGAGACTAGTCCATCACAGGTTAACCCCACAAAAAAGCTGGGACCCATTTATGAAGCTACAGTATGTGGACTATCGAAATCAGGGTACCTTGCTCAATGAGATACAGGCAGCCTCTATGCTTTTATTATTAATGAAAGAGAAATAACATGACCAAGCCTTAATATCAAAATATACTAATAAGAAAAAAAATAACTATCAAATGATCGTATTTATATCATAGTTGCATCACATAACTGCTTCAGCATGCGGAGGCGGCAAAGGAACAGGTTTGACAGAAGTTCGACTCCATTCGCTTTTCGGCTCAACTTCGGTTAGCTTCGAGTCGTGTTTGCACTTGCTCGCTAGTGTTCGTGTTTGTTCGTTGTTAGCTTCAGCTTCGTTTGTTGGTTTTGATTACCTGTGTTTTGTTCTTCCCTTGCCCGCACTTTTTACTTTCCTTCTTTACCTTGCTTGTGCTCATTTGTTACCTTATTCCTTGCTTGTGTATTTTTTTTCGGTATTACCCGTTTTCCCATAACCGTGCGATTAGTTCACTTGTGTTGTGTTATTGTTAACTGTGAACTTGTACACCAGGGGAGAAGGTATAGGTAAGGTCGTCGGGTTTCATCGTGCACACGTAAGTTTGTTTTGTCTAGACACACTAGGTTAGGGGCCTGTGTCACTCGTGTATTTTGGTTCTGGTTAGTTCAGTGTAGGGAAGTTAGGGCGCATGAAGACGCCAAAGACCTTTTTATTTTTGTTAGTTTGGCTTAGTTAGGTTAGACCTCACTGTATTGGCTAGATCCGTTTGGTTTTGTTATTTTCTTTCCTTAGGCACCCCTCACGTTACTTTTCCTTGTGTGTTATTGAGTCCTGTATACGTACCAGTCACTTATTCACTTTCTTAAAATATATCACTTTTGCACCAAACGTTTGTTGTCACGCTTCCTAAGTCCCCTCACCAGAAACCCACCTGCATCCAGACCCATCCTAAATGTTACACCCCTTTACCCCTAGACACTTGGGGTCGTAACAATTATAGAAAATGTTAGCAATGGTATTAAAGCTGTACACAATACTCACAATCTACTGTACATGTGGGATGTAATGTAAACTAATTATACTGACTGTATAAAAATTAAAGACAAACAAACTGAACTTCACCAATAACACAGAATTAAACAAGATGGTCTGTACTGGTCAACAAAAATGTCTTACATTTGTGGATAAGAACAAATCAACATCAGAGTAAACTGGTCTCAGGCCCATTTGTTTTAAAGGAATGTTTTATTCAGCAAGTGTCAAATTTAACAGCCAGATCAAGGTCTGGCTTCTACTTAAAATACAAACATACAACACATATCTCAATGTGTATGGTTTCATCAAAGAAGCAGTCTAGATGACATTAGGTTCTCATTAACAAATAATCTATTTTAATATTTCTGAATTATACTAAATGCCCAATATAAAGTGAAGCAACACTGGTCTGCGCCACAGAGCTCAACCTCTCACAACTAAACCTAAATTATTCCAAAATAAATTGCATACACATTAATAATAATAATAATTGCTTATACTTATATAGCGCTTTTCTGGACACTCCACTCAAAGCACTTTACAGGTAATGGGGACTCCCCTCCACCACCACCACCAATGTATAGCATCCACCCGGATGATGCGATGGCAGCCATAGTGCACCAGAACGCTCATTACACATCAGCTATCAGTGGGGAGGACACCAGAGTAATGAAGCCAGTTCAGAGATGGGTTTTATTAGGAGGCCATGATTGGTAAGGGCCAATGGGATATTTGGCCAGGATGCTGGGGTTACACCCCTACTCTTTTCAAGAAACACCCTGGGATTTTTAATAACCACAGAGAGTCAGGACCTCGGTTTTACGTCTCATCCGAAGGACGGCGCCCGTTTATAGTACTGTGTCCCCATCACTATACTGGGACATTAGGACCCACACAGACCACAGGGTGAGTGCCCCCTGAGGGCCCCACACCTCTTCCAGCAGCAACCTTAGTTTTTCCAAGGAAGTCTCCCATCCAGGTACTGACCAGGCTCACACCTGCTGAGCTTCAGTGGGCTGCCAGTTGTGAGTTGCAGGGTGATATGGCTGCTGGTAAATTCATTCATTCACAACATTTGTGCAAAGAGGAGTTAGGCAGGTCAATTCTTTGCAAAGGCTTGTGGGGAAAATTTCAGTGGCCAAATTGCTACGCAGTTGTAGAGCAAAAAGGCAAATGTGCTACAGAAAGGCACAAAAGAACAGGGGCAGTTGATTTCCATTTCAAAGCAGCCAACACATAGCCAAAAGAAAGGGTTCTACTTTCTCTGAATATCAGTACATCAGCAGATTTCTGGCAACGACTCAAAAGGCAGCAAAATCACCAAGAAGATCACAATTCAGACTGGCTGTTTTCCTTTAGGTAAACAAATTGTGTTACAGTCTGATAGTTTTGCTATTCACACATGCTATGGGTAGCGTATGGAAGTGGAAGTTACCAGACACTGGGATAACTCCCTACTCTTATCGAGAAATGCCCAGGGATCTTTAATGATCACTGAGAGCCAGGACTTGTTTATAACTTGGTTTAACATCTCATCCAAAAGGGCGCCCACTACAGTATAGTGTCCCCACCACTATACTGGGGCATGAGGACCCACACAGACCGCAGGGTGAGCGCCCCCTGCTGGTCCCAATAACACCACTTCCAGCAGCAACTGTAACTTCCCAGGAAGTCTCCCATCCAGGTACTGACCAGGCTCAACCCTGCTGAGCTTCAGTGGGTTGCCATTTGAGAGCTGCAGGGTGATATGGCTGCTGGCTATGTCAGATTATGATACACTCAAATATAGACAGGGATTCAAATAGACTCTGGGCTGAAGTGCAGGATGCTCTGGGTGTGGGGTTTGGCGTCCATTTCATATTATACACCAGGAAATGTATGTAGGCCGTATGTATTCTGAAATGGAATTCACCAGGACACCACTGTTAACAGGCTCCATTTACATGGCTAGGAGCTCTAATACCAAGAGCATTATAAGGTGTGTGTCTCACCCCCTCTGTTGTGAATTTACACTACTCCCATCTGAGAGGAGATGCCTCTGTGCCCCCAGGTGTAAAAATAACAGATTCAGGAAATCTTTCACCCCCACTGCAATCGCACTTTCAAACAATGTATAGTAACTACCCTGTAAAACTACTGTACCATTTTCCCTCTTGGCAATGTTTGTATTCCTTCTTGTATTGTTGTACGGATTGTATGGACTGTGCCATAAAATAAAGTTCTCCCAGGAAAAAATGGTGCTTGAATTGAAAATATGGTCTTACATCAGTGTTGTGCTAAAGAACTGGTTTGGAACTGCCCCACAAAAGACTGGCACCTACGGGTCCATCTATACCACTTTCAGCAAAAAGCCTTTTCTGTTTCTGAACTGACCAAGCCTGGCCTTACTACATTAATGAGATCTGTTACAATTAGATAAAGCCTTTTAGTCTTGCATGTCAAGTATGGTGATAATACAGTGACCGGTAAAGAGCACTGTTGTGTAAATTCACTGCTAATTCCAACATAAAAAAAGTCACCGGACTGTTCCTAAATATATGTGAATCTTGGTCATTGCTTCTGTGCCAAAAGCAAGCTTTAAAAGAAATAACTAGCAAGATGTACTTATTGTAAAACAAAGCAACCTGTTTTACTTTTAGAGATTTTACCATCGGTTCCAGACTAGTTCAACAGCTTTAACTCACTATTGTGAGTGGTCGCCAGAAGTGTATGAAAATTATTTAAACTAAGCAATGATAACAAGTCACACCCTCTTAACAACTTAAACGGATGATTGTTATGTAAAAAGGTACATCTCCAAACTCAAAATGTATGCAAATACCTCAATGACATCTCCAAAATTTTGCATAACATAAGATCTTGGCAGCTGATCTTAAACTAAAGTTAACTTGAACTTTATTGTCATATGTAATAGGTACATGTACTGGTACAATGCAATTCCTACTTACAGAAAGTCTCTTGATTGTTAAAACAAGTGTAAAAACACATAGTGCAGACAGTGCATCAAGACAATATACAAACAAACAGTAGACAACGTACAAGTAAACGAGTAAACAGTTTGAATGTAAACAATGCAGACGTGTAAACAATGACTGGAGACTGGACTGGAGTGCTGTATGTGTGTTGCTTCGTGTGAAAGAAGACTTTAGAAGATTTCTTTGAAAGATTAAGAGATATGCCACCATCGTCTGTTACACTTCATACACATGCTCTACTAACATTAACTCTCGGCTCAGGCCAAAATTAGAACAACACGCACAGCTAGAGATGACCCTTGACCCAGCCTTCCTATCAAACACAATCTACCTTAATGCAGCATCTGTGAATGATGTGTCCAAGAGCACCATCAAGCCTGCCTGCCCAAGTGTTTCAAACATTTGGCTGTTTTTCCTTCTGAAGAGGAAAAGGACCTTTGCCTACCAGACCTATTAACTGGATACATTCAAGACTACTTTTTCCATTTCTAAAGTTAAGTTCATACAATTATTTTTTTTAAAAAAGAAAAATGTATGCATTAGGGCTTCATTGGAGAGAATTATACTGCGGAAACTCTAGTTTTTTATAAGTCAACTACAACCCAAAGTCTTCACGTGATATGGAGTATAACATTTAGGAATCAGATACCAAAGCAGCCCCTCTGACATCCTTCTAAGAGTTAAATAAAATATAAATCATAACCTTATGTTGAGGAAATAAGGCTTTACATTTTCAATAACACTGGAACTACATTTAATATTAAGTAAAACTTACCCGAAGGTTCCCCCTGAAAATGTTGTTCTGCCTGAATAACCTCCTCTGTTAAAAAAAGCAAAATAATTAATTACAACAATGATAAGATGCAGTCGAAAGTATTAAACTGTGATGGGGTCTTATTTGAGATAAATTAGTATCACAGAGATCAATATTGGACCAACTTTAGCACTGAATTTGATCAGAAAATATCAAATGAATACAGTATTAATTTTACAGTACTAATACATTTAAAAACAACATTAATAAAGTATCAAAACATAACATGTGACTGCTGAAGAAGGCTCCACAGCCAAAATGCTGTTTTTCTTCTCTTTTCAGCAGGGAATAAACCTTTACTTCCTCCTTTACATTAAATTAACACATACCTTCAGGGCTTGGCTCATCATGAGCAGGTTCATCATGGTGATGAGCTGAAACAAACGACAAAATTTCATTGTATCTCAAGTCCCAAGGCCCCTGAAGTAGAAGAGGTAATCAGGTGTATGACTGAACAAAATATACTACTGCTGATGCCAAACAAATAAGGCTTTAATTTCAAGGTTTTAGTGAGAAACTTGAACCGATTATTTCTGAAGCCTCTTATGTTACTTTAAACATTCTTTTGGATGTAATGAGCTTGATACCTGGGAATTTTTAAAAACTTGGAGAAATAAACAGAGCTGTCACAGGGCGGGGTTTCGGGTTGGGGCTCAAATGTAGTGGTACCTCTCATGAGCCTACAAGTGCTCACCACAGACCATAAAGCAAACAAAATACGCTAACTGGTATAACAGATTTCAGACTGAGGGCCATTTTGCACACAAAGGGATATGCTGAAACTACCGCTATGAAGCGGATCACATACAAACATGAAGTGGAAGCAGCCAAATTTAACAGTGAGTGAAATGGAGGGGAAGCCTGAGCACTCAGCGGGAAAAGTCAAAGTTATCTTTTTTTAATTTGAATCATAATGAAGGAGTGAATCAAAGCTAAGGTAAAATGAACCTGGATGACTCTTCTCTGCAGGAAAGCGGAAATTTGCAGCGAAACGGCAATGCTGAAACTATTTCATGGTCACAAATTACATTAACTGTTCTGCAGAATGACTCGGTGCAGATCAAACTGTCGCGGGTGTTTTTGAAATCGGGAATGCATTTCTCAAGACATCTTAAAGACCGTTCCAAACATCGCACACTCCCGTGTTGCTGAGTTTGAAATGTACACGTGTGGACTGACATCCACATTTTCTGTCAGATTCCAGGATGCCCAGCGTTTTGGTGAGATGTTTTATTTTTGAATGAAACCAGACAGTTTTGATGCCAGCGCAACTGTTTTTTTTCTGCAAGGACCAAACTTAATTGTAATATAGTGCATTTTAATTTATCCATTTTAGATATTATATATTTAATCAAAATGTAAGTAAGGCTAGTATTGTCATTACAGATACAAACCCATAAAAACAAGAGCATAAGCTACCTCTTGCCACGCTTCTTCTGAAAGGCTGCTGATTACCACATTAAAACAACATAAGAGAAAAATTATAATAGTATTATGAGCTTAAAGGCATATATACATCTAAAAAGGATGTACTGTATGTTACTAAACATACAATTCTCTGTTCACTTGAACTTACCTTCTGCATCATCTTCTGAATGAATTTCTGGTGCTGTTAAGCAAGGACAGTGATATTAATTATTAATTTTTAGTTCTCAAAATAAACACCCCAAAGATTAGGAAAAGGTACAATTACTTATATGTATTTTTTAGAACATAGCATATAACTGAACTGGATCCTGTTTACAAATCCCAGAGGGTGCTGTGAAGTTCTATTCATATCCCCAATGAAACAGGAACAAAAAAACAACAAAATGAGTTATGGATTGGATAATGCATCTTGATTAAAACAATCTTAACAAATAAAATACTGTAATTTTAACGGGACTGCAAAGAGCAGAGTCATATTTGTCATAAAT
Source organism: Atractosteus spatula (assembly GCF_055471065.1). Lineage (NCBI taxonomy): Eukaryota > Metazoa > Chordata > Actinopteri > Semionotiformes > Lepisosteidae > Atractosteus > Atractosteus spatula. The sequence goes on along the minus strand of NC_142711.1, from coordinate 10,339,252 downwards.
AATTAATTGATTTGCAGGATTTTTTATTAAGTCTCTTTTTCACAAATTTTAGTAGCAGAAGCACTCCCCTGCCATGACAAAAACCATGCAAGATTTTTTCTTTTGGTTTAACAAAAAAAGTATGATTCTAAAGTTGCATTTAGCTAATTTTTTATTGGTCTTACCAGACTCGGACAGCTCCTCTGTGCTCCATTCCTGAGTTTCTGAAAAACAAATGCACTGGAATTGTATCGGGAAACGTAACCACATTGATATAGCATTCTGTATAATGTTACTGGTGCATGGTTTATAAACCTAGAGAAAAAAAATACCTGACTTTCATAACTTCACAAGACATTAGTATAAAGCAGTAATACGAAAACAGATTAATAACAAGTAGCAAGCTTTCTGGGCATCTGGAACGACTCTTCCCTCTTTATATTTCTACTCACAGATTTCCTAACCACAGAGAAGCATGAGGCATGAACAAACAAACCTGCTTCCTCTGACAGCTGAGGCTCATAGTGAACGCTTTCGTCTGGATGGTGTACTTCCTCTGTAACACAGAGGAAGGATACATAAGCAAAGCACAAGTGATACAAATTAAGCTCGTTTGTTCCTTCTTGTGCTGTTTGGTCATATCGGTCATCAAGAAGATCCGCATGAAATATTAATCATCTCAAAACCTGGCTTTGCTCATTAGCACACTGGTGACTAACCATTCCCTCCAAAAAAAGCATTTTTTAATGTGGTGATCAGAAATGATCACCAGTGCGTTTGGGTAACAGTTTACAGAGAACATACAGTAGCAAAAACAACCGGTAATTCTGGTTTAGAGTATTATTAGGGACATTAATAAACTGAATTTAATCATCGCTTTCAAATGAAGCAAATGTATTTCATCACATTGTCATAATGAAGATCAACACGATACCCTCCACACTGACAACTGTCTGTTCTGCTAGAGACTAGGAACTAAAAGCAGACCAATTTCTAAATTTCAGAATTGTCATCCCACCCAATTTCCAAAGAAGAAAAAAAATGTTGTAACTCCTAACCTTCAGCATACTCCGGCTCCGATTCCACCACATATTCTGAAAGCACAAATTGAATAACAAAATTTACTCAAGCATGTTGTACGACATGATCTGCTTCGATACGTTATGAATAAGACAAATCGGTGTTTTAGCAACCAGGCATTCTCATTACATTTTTAAAAGGAATTACTCGTAGTACAGAATGTTTGGGGTTTTATTAAAGTATTTGATGTCTGGATTTGACACACTCGCCAAACAGGCTTAAATAGGTGCCCAACAGACTCTACTCATTTGGACACTTTGTAAAATTTGAAAATGTTCTTATACTTTAGCCGATTCCCATTAATCGTGGATTAATCAGTTAATTCTCCAGCAGCCTATTATTCAGAGCACACTTGGAACATATGTTTAGGAATTAGAAACTGATATGATGTTTAGATGTTGTAAAATTATTTTTTTCTGTCCCTGAAGGAAATCCAGAACAGAGCATCTTGATATTAATCTTCATATGGAAGACTTAAAAATTAAGACGATAAGAGTAAGTAAATTCAATGATCAGAGATATAGAGTATGGAGCTGGACTTGCCAGATCAAAGAACATTTATTTCTAACATCAGACCAGCCAATGCCCTTGAACACTGGGCCCACATCAGCTGGCCTCCTCCCTCAGCAAGGCCCTACCTCCTTGTGTATCTATTGCATCTTCAGTGGTATCTTCTGCTCCACATGAAAAACAAAAAGGCAAATGTTGACATGTTAGCAAATGTTTGCAAACTTTACATAAGATAAAAAAGTTCTGTGAAATACTTTTCTTTTAGATGGCACCTTTTTGCAGTACAGCAGTATAGTCCCCATCACTATACTTGGCTTAGGACTTAGTTTTTCCCAGGAGGTCTCCCACCCAGGTACTGGCCAGGCTCACGCCTACTGAGCTTCACTGAGTGGTCAGTTGTGACTTACAGGGTGATATGGCTGCTGGCATTGAGTTATTCAATACAGATGTCATGTTTGAAGAAAACTGCGAAACACTTCGGTCCTTTGTTTGCAGATTACATTCCATCTTACATAGCTCCAACCATTTGCTATCTGTTCATATTACAGCATTTCTGAGGTTTCCTCGCTCGAATTAGGTCTTGCAAGTCAGTCAGAACTTTTCAAACCTGTCCCATTTGGAATTAACTGTTTAATTTACTGTATTAATTTACGTTTACATGTCCGTATTGGTTTTGCTTATGATTTGCTTTATTATAAAGCACCATGATATGATTACTATATACAGTATAACACACATCACATTAACGACAGTACTTTTGTGAGCTGAATCATTTTAGTGCTTACCATAAGGGTGTCTGTCAGCGCTGTCGACAACTTCATCAGCTAGATAGGGACAGAAACACAACAAGTGAAAGACAACTGAAATGTCTTTTGAATGGCTGAATGCGGTTTTAACCAACAGTTTGTTGTCAGCCTTTCAGACACCACCATGATGAGAAATGACAAGCAGCAACCCTCTGGAACAAATAAGGGAGGCGTTGGCCATGCAATTCACTCAGCGGCAAATTTAATACCAGGATTCCCAACAGGTGTCTTCCCGAAATAAGTGCAGCACTAAATACAAAAATGAACTGTACTTTGTATTTTCTCCGACAGAGTTTCTCTATCGCAATACTAAAGCAAGTATTCTTCTTGTGCTTGAGTCCATTCTTTTTACTGTCTATTGGTTATCACTGTGTCAGAATCTTTTAGGTTTAGCATCAGCTTTTTGTTTAATGCTGGTGACACACCAAATATATGTTTGCACAAGGCTGACATTAATTAATTTTAAAGGCAATTAATTAACTTATCACACAGTTTAGACAATACTAAAAAATGGAGGCAAAAAATATTTTATAACTGAACTCTGACAAAACCAATATTCTGCTAGATATCATCATCAACTCCGCAATAGTTTGGCTAATGATGACGTTGAAATCAGTTTAAATACTCCTGTCAGGAATTTGTGTATTGGCAGCTCATATTTAACAAAATGTTTGATTACATTTTTCTTTTTAGTAGGCTTGCTTATACCAGTTTGTATCAGACTGGGATATCTGTGAACACATTAACGTTTTTTTTCTTTTTTTAGCTTAATTATTGTTAATACCATGCCTGCTGGTACAACGGAACCTGAACAAACTAAAATGTATGAGCACATTTAATGTGCTTTAGCAGCCTCGCACTGGCTCAGAATAAAATTCAAAATACTGCTGCTCACTTTTAAGGGCTTAAATAGCTTGGCTCCTGACAACATCAGTGAACTGTTAACTGCGTAACTGCACATTTACTATATGCACAAGTCCCACTGGACACTGGGCTTTGAACACTGGACTGTGCTTTCTGCTGCCACAATGCTGTGGAAGGACCTCGCTGCCCACTTCAGACCCTGCAAGTCAGTCAACACTTTTAAATCCTGTCCCATTCAGAATTAACTGTTTAATTTACTGTGTTAATTTACGTGTATACATCTGTATTGGTTTTGCTTATGACTTGCTTCATTACAAAGCACTTTGATAAGACCACTGCATAAACACACATTACATCACTCTACTACATACTTGCAAAAAATAATAAATACATAAAAAGTATTTCGTAAAGTTTTGGAAATAAAGTCAGGAGGAAAATAGAAAATGAAAATAACACATTAAAGAATCCCAGCTCCTACCCAAATGAAATGAATCACAATACACTTGTGTCAATATATTAACATTTACCCTGACAGAGATACTGCCTGCCAAAAGAAGTTGTACACTCAAGTCAAAACCTGTTTTTGCTTCAGAGTAAAGCAATTTGATTTTATCAGCATGAGATTAATATAATATAATATGTACAACAGAACATACATTTTATTTTTAGGTACTTCCATGCACACATTGATCATACTAAAACAAAAGGGACAAGTAAGAATGAGATATCGAGTGGATAGTCATCTGCCACACTGAGACCATACCAAAAGGTGCTTATAATCAGCTCAGAAGAGGTTGGGCATTTTGTCCGGACATTAGTCGTAGTTTTGCAGATATAATCCTGCTGAAACATGGAGGCTGCGGTATTCTATACTGCGGTGGTAATTCTGCCAGTAATTTTATAGGCCTTGTCCTGGTGCGGCAATTTCAGATTGCTTGCAGGGCAGCCAAACTACAATGCATTGTATCAACGTACAATATGATCATAGAGGAGCACACATTAGTTTGAACAGGAGATGAGATTCTATAATTAGAAAATGATAGAAAAATATCATTGCATTTCTTTCCAATTATTTCCAAGACTGGATACAAATAGAAAAATATTTACAATTTCAACAGCTATCAGCTACTGATAATACAGTAAATGGGCACTTCAGTCAAATATTAAAATGTTTAAAACAATGCACTATTAATTGAGCTTTTAGAGATCTCAGAAAAAAAACAAAAATTGTACCTGAGTACTCTTCATTGAAGACTGGCTCTGGAAGAGGAACTGCAGCTGAAACAACAGTTTAACAGTTCAATATGTACTGTATAACAAACCTCATAGCACTTAAAATCTGTCAAAGAAACAGAGTTCATATCCAGACTGAAATGACACACCCTAAAGGCCAGTCTCTGGATGTGTATGCATCCTGACATATTAGATAACATCCACATTAATTTATACATTAAATCAACGAACGATAGTTTGGTAAACCGAACACCCATGTTCACAGTATCGGGCATAAAGAGAATAGTTAGTTAAGAACAAATTACAATGGCAATATTGTTATAAGCACATTATAACAGATGTGTGATATTAGTAGTGAAGTCAAGAACAGGTTAAGATTAAAGTAGCACTACAAGATGTTGATGACTATTGGTATCTACAACATTCTACAACATACCAAGTCAAAACAAACCTTGGATTTCAGATTCCACATCCATGCTCTGAGATCCATAGACTGTTACAAGCAATGAAATTAAAAATTGTTAGATGACTATAATTTTCCCCACCTACCACTGAATTCTAAAGTGTGTAATGTAGAACCCAAGAGAAGATGATGACCCTTACCATCATCTTCCTCGTTTTCAGGGACCGGGGCTGAATCTGTGGAAAAAAAAGTGCAGGTAACTGCAAACCACTTTCTTCGATCAGAAACAGTGGAAAGTGTAAGCAATTATTGATCACAAACGTGGGTCTCAGACCAATATTTACACCACATTTATTTTTTCATCAAAAAAGTTTTTTTTTATTACTTTTGCTTTTCAAAACTTAATTTTATGCACATTTTAAACAATCTGGAATTAAAAATATTAAAATGCACACAAAAAGATCAATATATTTAAATATCAAAACTTGCAGTTTTAAAGTGTTATAAGCGAGGTGCTTGTTTTCAATGCACACAGGATAGACAAACTGCAGCATTTAGTAAGTAAAACACTTAAATAGTGGAAAAAAAAGAAACCTTGGACGTCTTCACTTGGAGTCTCTTGGTCTACAATGAGAAAAAAATCTAATGTCAAATGCATTTCAAAATATATTAACTACAAAAGAATTATTGTATTATTTCAGAATGAGGACAGGACAGAGGTATGCTTATTATTACTGCTGTTTCAAAGCCCTTGGGAGTTTGCATGCTCTCCTTATCCTAGTGGGTTTTCTCCATATGCTCCAGTGTCTTCCAACAGTGCAGAGACATGCTGTCCAGGTTCAATTGCATTCTCTAGAAGTATGTGAATGAACGAATGTGTGTGTGCGCATGCGTGCCCTTCAATGAAATAGTGTCCTGTCCAGGTAATGTTCTGCCTTGTGCTGTGTGTCTTGGGCTCCAGCTCACCACAGCACTCTTAAGATAAAGCAGGTACTCAAAATGGATGGATGTCCCAAAGGTAACTTAAAAAGCTAAAAGGCTGAGAGGACACAATCACATATTACACAAAACACTTGTCACTCTTAATAGTACTCGCATCATTCCCACAACTACAAAATTCAGAAACAACAAACAGTCACAATGTAATACAATATATTTGCAGCATACCTTCAAATTGCTGATCATCTTGGGATTTGCTGTACTCATATTCTAGAATTTAAGATGACATGAAACATGTTTTGAGAATTTATAAGGTAGAAGTCTGGGTATTCTGTTGTAGTACAAAATGAAAAAATATAATTAAATTAATTTTAATAATATTAATTATTCAGAAACATATCATTAATTTTTTTACAATAAAACAATTATTAAAAAGCTTAATCACTTTAATACAGTGGATCAAGGTTAATTCACTGCTTCCAGTGTCTACATTTTCCAAATGTTCCCACATTATGCTTCATCAAATTTCTGATTTTCTCTTTCAGAATAAGAGAGCCTTGCAGCATCAAATCCAGAAGCTAAATGCCTTTATCCACGTTACCCTAATGAACATGGGCATTAAATATCAATACTAACATTTATCTACAATATAAATGAAACATGTTTCTTTAATATGCTTATACAGTATGTCCCCCTGATGATCTGCCTTGCCAAATTATGTGAATACATAATTGTGCTGGGTATCCCTTTTCATGTATGAAGAAGAAAAAAAAACTGAAATGTCCCTGCTAAATGCATTAGAAAGAACTACCTGAATATTCTTCTTCTGTCTGCACCTCCTCCATTTCCTCAACTGTGAGAAGATAAGAGAATGACACCGTGGATACAACAGCCACGCAACACATCTGAAGTTTGATTGCTTCAACAATACTAGATTTTAAACCTTGCCGAATCTACAAATCAATATGAAAATGAAAAAGGTAAATATTACTATTTTTAATTATAATTATTATTAATATTAATATAGCAACTGTTTCCATTTGCTATTTCTGAGGCTTTCTTTTGCTGAGCATACTAAAAATTCCACATAATATTCAACAACAGAGATGAACCCTGCCTTTGGTCGATATGGAAGGTTCCGTACCTCCTTCACCGTGGTCTTCCTCAGCCTGGACAGCCTCCTGCACGGCCTCTGCCGCCGGCCTGCTCTCTTCAGCGTGCTCTTCCCCTACCTCCACCGCCTCACTGGCAGCTGTGACCTCCGCTTCCTCAGGCAGCTCAGGAGCAACTCCCTCTGCTTCTAAGGACTCCTCCTCCGCTTCCAAAGGAGCTACAGGCTCTTCCTCGGCTTCCAAAGGCTCATCCTCTGCTTCCAAAGGTGCTTCAGGCTCTTCCTTGGCTTCCAAAGGTGCTTCAGGCTCTTCCTCGGCTTCCAAAGGCTCACCCTCTGCTTCCAAAGGTGCTTCAGGCTCTTCCTCTGCTTCCAAAGGTGCTTCAGGCTCTTCCTCTGCTTCCAAAGGCATTACTGCCTCTTCTTCCTCGAATGGAGGAACTGTCTCCTCATACATTCTCTCCAGTTCTTCTTCTTCTCCTTCTAGTCGGCCTCCCTCCTCAAACTGTTCCCCCCCTTCGGGGGTAACCTCCTCCACTGCCTCCTCCTCGGCCGGATGCACTTCCTCTGCCTCTGCGTCCTGTTCTGCAGCTGGCTCAGAGTATTGGGGTTCACCCTCGAGCTCCGTCGCATCCTCTGCTTGGACCTCCTCGACTACAGCCTCCTCCACCTCTTCCTCCACCACAGAGTCCGCCAGTTCTTCCTCCTCACCCTCCTGCTCCTCTGCAAGCTTATCTGCAAAGCACACCACCCCCAAACCAACATGCCTGTGTGAAATCCCAGACCATCATTTGCAAGGTGCCTTTTGTGGCCTCTCAAGCACTTGACAACAGAGGTAGAACATGTTGAGAGACAGGAAGGTGGAGTAACATTTCTGTGTTAAAAGTTAGGAAATGCTAGTCTGAAAAACCAGGTAATATAAATGGCTTTTGATGACGGAGATAAGGAGGATTCTACAGTCTGAGGGAAAATCTTTCCTTTATTTAGGTACATTTCTGTTAGGCACAAAATAGTTGGATGGATCCTGATGGAAATGGTAGAGGCTTTTTTTCTCCTAGTAGTTTGAGGTAACTGCTGATATCTAGTGTCCCGACTAAATTGTCTTGGGTTTTCACAATCTGGCCTCCTAGGACTTCAGTTGAAGAAGTAACTTCTCACTTCTCTGCCTGTTATGTAATGCAGTTAATGTACAATTATACATTATAGTAGATAACGGTGTGGTAAATAGTGTAAATTAACTAGAGTGTTCCAATCCTAGTCCTGGAGGCCCACGCACCTGCTGCTTTGTGGTCCAGCCCAGCTCTCACCAACACAACTGAAAACCTCATTAGTTAGGTACATTAGTAATATAATTTGTTTGTTTTCAGCTCTCAAGCATGTTGGAGGCTATGTTTTAACCACTGCACTTTCATCCATTCATCCATTTCCTAACTGCTTCATCCAATTCAGAGTCGCAGGAGAGCAGGAGCTGATCCCAGCTTCACTGCAGTTCATAACATAAAATCCCAAACTTCCAAGTAGGAAAACAACTCGCAAATATTCCACACAGGGAGGCGTGGTGGTGCAGTGGTTAGCATTGTTGTCTCACAGCACTGGGGACCCAGGATCATTTCCTCGGATGCTGTTTGCATGGAGCTTTTTTATGTTCTCCATGTGTTTGTGTGGGGTCTCTTTTGGCTGCTCCAGTTTCCTCCCACAGTCCAATGACATACTGGCAGGTTAGCTGGCATCTGGGAAAACTGGCCCTGGCGTGAGTGTGTGTTCGTGTCTGTGCGTCTCCTGCGATGGACTAGTGCCCCATCCAGGGTGTATTCTGCCTTCCAACCCTTGCTTGCTGGGATAGGAACCAGCTCCCCCACAACCCTACAGCTGGATGAAGCGGTTAGAAAGGTTAGCTCAATTAAGGCTGTAATTAGTTAATTAAGTGTGGTTACAATGAAAACCAACAGGTTTGTGGGCCTCCAGGATGGGGATCCTCTGGTGTAGTAAATGATGAATAGGAAGAGAGTCACCTTATTCACAATCCCAGGATGTGTTTGGTCTAGTTACGTAAAGACATAAAGGTATTGAACCCTGTGAAATAACCTAAAGCGTAACCCCTTCTGTTAAAGCCTGCTGCCTTAAAATTGCACTGGCAGTCTCCTGCTGAGATATATAGAGTGGGTAAATGCATCAGCAAGCTGAAATCACACCTGCTACAGAAATAACACCTACCAGGAGGAGGTTGTGAGGACTCCTGGACCACACTTGCTTGGACTACATCCTCTACTGGTGGCTCAAGCTCAGAAACTACAAATATTAATTACAAAACAGGGTAAGGCTTCTTCAGCATTGATGCAAAAAAATCTGAAAACATTTTCACAAGGGTTCAAACCAAAAAAATGGCAGCAACTGGGATTTCTTTTCCTCAAGTGGAGAAGGGGATTGCCACCCATGAAATACCTTTCACATAATACATGTAATGACAAAAAAGATCACGGTATTCTACACAGAAGCCCCTCAGGTGTCACGTGTCTGCTAAAATATTACTGCATACAAGTGTCGGGCATTACCAAACATTTCTGAGCTTGGAAAAAGCCTGTATGACCTAAATCTCTCTGCATAGCTTTTTTAACATGCATTTAAAACTGTGAACAGGTGGCACTTCTTGACCCAAAGGTATAGAACAAGCTACCCAGCCATGTTGGTGAAGCCAATACTCTGTCTTTCTTTAAGATCCTTGGATCAATTAAAGACTAAAGGGTTCAATAGGCCAAATGGCCCTTTCATTAACCTTAACATTTGGAGGTTTAATTCTAATCAGATTAATGCTGAATAGCTCTCCTGAACATTCAGATGTGTGCATTTATTAGTACTGGCCCTAAATAATGTTTACATGCACAGGGGTAAGGTATTTGAAAAACTAAAATACTCATCCCATTCACTGTTTAATTCTTAGTTTCTGCACTTAATGTGGAATAGAATAGCTTAACAGCATGTTTCATTGTTTTCCCATCAAGTTTAAACCGATGTCCTGGAAAATTTCATCTTCAGCCTAAAATAGCAGTCAGTATTGTTTGAACAACATGATATGTAGAAAAACAGAATGATTTGTTAACTCTTAACTGAGATGACTAGTGTTTATGGACTGGAGAGTAAAAATGTTAAATTAATCCTAAGAGCATACTGTAACCCTGTTTCGTGTATGACTGCAGCAAATCACACATCACAGGAAGAAGACATCATCTTTCAGGATTAAAACAAGCTTTTCTTAATCATTATGACGCACGGTCTGATATCTAGGCCAACCTAGAGATTCTAATACATCTGGAAACATTCTAATTTACACACTTAAAAAGTACAGAATTTTAAAAACTGTGTGTGCAGAAATTGAAAAGTGTTGCCACAGAACTGCCTCAAGTTAAGATGTACTGTTTTAAGTCTTAATATGATAAAGCTCATGAAGATGTGTACATTCATATATAAACTGGTCGATTAAATTGAGACTCCATTGAATACATGAATCCCCTGTTCATACTACTTGAGCGCTTCTGAATAAGACACACAAATGAATCTTGATAAAAAACGTGCTGCTTCTTCAGGAGTCTTTGTGCACTTAAACACTTAGGGTAAGTTAATCTACCATATGTCAGTGCAAACATAAATTAAGGCCTTAGAAGTGTGAACTATAGCACTAATGAAAATTAATCACTCCTGACATTGTTCTGAGGTCGTAAATCACCTGTGTGGATTAAATCTCTAGATGTTTTCATAGTGAACAGTGAAACTTGAATCGGAGGACACAAGTGGAAACTAAGTGGAAGTGTATTTGAAATTGCAAACAGAAGGCCCTTCTTTTTGCAAACGGCCGTGTATGGAAATAGCTACCCTGTCCCAAAGCTGAAGCCAGTAACCTGGTTTCCTTCAAGAGACAGCTGATTGAGATTCTTCGATCAATCAACTACTAACTACCAAAAGAGCAAGATGGCCCAAATCGCCTCCAATCCATGGTAACTTTGTAATTATTATCCAGGTCATCTGCCTTCAAAACACTGAAAAGCAACACGTCTCTGTGCCAAACAACAATTCTCAAAAATGATCAATGTTACAATCCTAAACGGGCACTTCATATGCTTCTTTCTTCTAATGACTAAAACCTTTAGGTTTTGTCGCTTGAATAAGCCGTGTTAAATACATTAACTTAAGACCACAACTGCCTAAAATGTTCCAGTAATGTGTCTGTAAATTTTACCTGTTTCCTCAAGTGGCTGTGGGACCTCCTCAGCAGCTTCTGTTGATGTTGACTCCAAGGCAACAGGTTTCTCTTTTAATCCTAAAGTTGTAAACGTTGACTCATGAAATCTTAGCCATTACAATGATTCCCAGGTTCTCATTATAATACTGCTACTAGAATTTATCCGAGTTTCTTTTTTAGTATGTTGCAAGTTTTCAAGACTTTACACCTCACAAACAGGACCTGTTTTTTAAAGCAAGAAATTATGTTGAATGTTTTTAATTTAAAACATCAAATTTGTAGAAGCTAAGACACTGTTTATGACATGAGTAAACATAGGCCAGATCTTAAATATGTAAAATAACAGGCATTCTAAATCTGCCATTCATTCATAGTTCATTGCTTTTACATCAATAAAGAAACACTAATACCAAAACAAAAAATACAGTCACCACCCTCATGGAAAAAAAAATGTCTGACTTGGGTTCACTTTTGTTCTTTGGTTTAAAAAAAACAAAAAAGAAAAAAGGAGATTAATTTCAAAACAGAGCTGAAGTGAAAGGCAAGACAAAAGTTGAGTGGAGATAGTTAAAGCAGAATAAGAATAAAGCATCATAATAATTTATAAACGTGTTTAAGAAAACATATCTGGTTTCCATTTCCTCCATTTTCTTAGAAATTCTGGATGTTACCTGACCGAGTCTGCCAGATTCAAAAAATCTCTCAAGGATATTTACTTGTTCCACTCCTCAAAATTGTACAGGAAACCTTTAAATAAGGAACTGGCACAGCTCTGAGCTCGTGTAAGTACAATATCTGAAAAGAAATCCGCCCGCCCACAAGGAGCCACTGGCTCACAGAATGCCAGAGCCTATCCTGGAAACACAGGGCACAAAACCAGACACAGCACACGACTGAACGGCTGTCCATCTCAAAGCGGAGTACGAAGGCATTGCAATTTGGAACACCTGAAGCTTGAATCAAACTCTGGATTTTTGAGCTATGAGGCAACACGGCTCCTGAAATCATTTTCACTGCATGAATCTGAGTTAATCCCGGCAGTACACCCATCAGAGTGAGTTTGCTTTTCATCAGACAGACTCTTTAAAAGAAACATTCAGCACGTTCTGGTAAATTTCAATTTCAATCAATATTCATTGCATCTTGCAGAAAAAAAAAACTCTTGCTGGATCTCTATTGTGTGATATTCCAAGACAGAAATGAAAGAGATGAGATCTGTAAAATCCTGCAGGTTTATTCAATACCAGTACATACGTCAAATTTTCTCCAAGAATTTATACAAATGCCTTTTCCTCTGAAAGATATCTACATGAAATCTAAGTGTGCAATTTCTAGCATGAGAGACATTACACTACACGCTACCTTTTTGACATCAAACCATCTGGGTAGTAAAACCAGAGACCTCAGTAACTTGAATGATTATAAAATAAGTTACAGCTTAATATTATACACATTTATAAAAACACAGTAATGGTACTGTATTGGTACATTTTGTCTTACAATTACTCTTTAGTAGCTTTTAGGCAACATTCTGTACACTCCACAGGTTACTTTGCAAAAAAAAAAATGAAAGCCAACATTTGTGTTTCTTTGGGGACGGCATCTGTTACCAAAGTAAAGGACTACCACTGCACTACTAGATAAAAGTATGCTACATCACTACTATCTGCTCATTCCATCCCATTCCAGAAGAGGCATCTCAGCACCGACTGGATTCCATTTCCGGTTCAACCTTCCAGGCTCCGTTCTCCACGTGGCTCGGTAAAGGAGGCTACAGCTTTCACCGTTTCTCAATCCCGCACTAGCGACGAGACAGCTCATTTCTTATCCCTCTTCTTTTCAGTTTCCTTTTTCGCTGCTGGTTTTGGAGAATTCTTGCCAGACGTCTTCTCTTCTCTGTTCTTTGCGTCTTTCAAGCCCTTTTCCTTTTCTTCTTTCTTGCCCAAACTCTTCACATTCCTTTCTGCTTTCTTCTCTCCGCCTTTGGAGGATTTGTCCGACTTCTTTACGTCTTTAGCACCAGCGCCCTCCCTTTTAGTGGCGGGTTTCTTCTCTTTTCCTTTGTCCTTTTCTTTCTCCTTCTCTTTTTTCTCTGGTTTGTCTTTCTTTTCCTCTTTCTTCTCCCTTTTCACTTCTTTCTTCTGGTCTGCTCTCTCCTTCTTGTCCTCTTTCCTTCGCTTCTCCTCCTTCTCCTTGGGCTTAGCCTTCTTTTCTGGGCCCACTTTTTCCTTGGTCTTGGCTTTCTCCTCGGTCTTGGCCTTTTCTCTTTTCACTGTTGCTTCCTTTTTCACTTTTTCTGCCCTTAACGCTTCTCTTTTTCCCTTCCTTTCCTTTTCCTTCCTATGTTCCTCTGCAGCCTTGGCTTTCCTGTCTTCAGCTTTTGCCAGCGTGAGCTTTTCTTTCTTTTTAGCCTGGACCTTCTCCCGTACTATCCTCAACTGCTCTTTTAAGGCCTCCCTCAACTTTTTCCCAATGTCCTTCGGCGAAGGGTGAGCTGGAGGTTAAAAAATGTGACTTGAACCATTAAGGAAAGTCTAAGTACTAAATACCACCGCAAACACGCCTCTAATCCCCTGCACCAGGACACAAGCTGTAAAATATCTGGGCCACTATTTACCCGAACAATCCAGACAAGCATTTTAAGTTTTCATACGTTCATGGATGAAATGCAAAAATACAAGGAGGTTTAAGTGGTAATAGCCAGATATTTTACAAGAACGCAATACTGGAAAAATGGAAACATGAGTTTCATAAGCACCGATTACCAAGAGAAAAACTAAGCACCACAATCTATACATAATCAGTACTGGATAAAAACTCCAGTTTTATTCACAGAGGTTGACTTACAGAATGCTATACAATTAAAAACCTAATACTACAAAAACAAGAAAGGCTATTAAGAAAAAAAGCTAACCTTATAAATTAAAAGCAAGCTTTTTGAGAACAGCTCTAAATAAGAGCAGACACAAATATCCCAGGAAACATTTGAGAAATATATCCAAACAGGTGGTCAATAAAAATTCCTGCTCTGTAGAAAACTACAAATTTCAGCAGGCCATTAAGTTACTTTTTTAATAACCTGGATAGTAGGGGGGTGTTTCCATAGTTCCATATGTGTTGGTTTATTAATAAAGCCTATTATTTCTGAGCCAAACGAGAAAAACAGCCCATAAGCAGACAAATAGGGTACAATCTAGAGTACAAGTCATTTCTGTAAAGCAGAAAAGTTAAGAGATACAACAAAAAGAACAGCACACATTACATTTTGGGAAAAGCTTTATTAGTACTATTATATACACTCAATTATCATACAAAGAGTACTTAAAATAAAAACCAAACTGCTACTTCATGCAACACCAAACTAAAACTCAATTAACTTGTGATAATGTAACATCCCTACTTACATCAACAGTAATTAAAAAAGGAGTGGTAAAATTTGAAAGCAATTAGGTATGATGTCCACATATTGAAATTCAAATTTAATGGGATCCAGATGAAGACCATTTAAAAATTTTGGAGTATTCAGTTTGGTGTATCTATTCTTTGAACCAATGCTTAACATACTGTATCTACCCCCGATCTATAACCATTGAGGTCATGCAAAGCAGAATTCAATAATTTTTTTAAAAGTATACAGTTCACACTTAGCTTGCAGTCATTTTATTCCCAAGGCAGAATAAAAAGCGATCAGGAAAGTACCTTTTGTTTTGACTTTTTTCTTAGCAACTTCTGCCGGCTTTTCATCTGATGTTATTAAGAAGAAAACAAGGTTAAAAGCCCACCAGTATTATAAGCTATGTTCCTAATTTAGGAGGACCAAAATTGTTTTTACACCACTCACTAGACTTCTCATTGATGTTTCCCAAGCAATTCTCAACTATTATAAATCCACAAATGACTCCATTATTAAACTGACAATAGCGAGTATTTTTACCAGTACCCAATTTTTACCAGATTTTGCAAAGCTTGTAAGACCATGATTTTTCACAACTGGGGTTTAGAATGCCACGAGCTTGTCTTGCTAAATGACATTTTTCTGCAAGAAGTAAACCACTTTAAAGTATTAACATTGTGTGCAATTAAAACATTGATTTCTCCCTATTGTAATTCTGATCTTTTGATCACTGGAAAGAAGACAAATTACCATCAGAAAATAGAAAAAATATAAAACTTTAGTTTTAAGTCGGCATGACCCCAAAAAACATCTAAAAACCATTGCACATTGCTAAAAAGCACAGAAGATTCTGCTGTAATTGGGTCAGCTTTATTAAATACTAGTTTAGATTATTACTACAAGGTCAAAGTGTTCAACTACTGGACAGAATCACTATCTCATTACAACCACTTTAAACCACAAAAGCTGTTGGCAGGTGCGACTCTGAATGGATACTTTTGCTCTATCTGGAGACTGGACACAGGTAGTGAGAGAGAAAAGCAAAGCAGCAATGTCAAAACTCACAATATAAATATCCTCACATCAAAATCCACGAAACACTGTTCTTACCAAACAGCAGGGGACTCTAGGACAGCAGTACCTAGATCCCAAGCAGACATCCATTTCACTGGTAGGAGAATTGACAAGATCAATAGCAAACTGAGTTTGTTTTAGCATGGGGCACATTTATAAAACTGAGCTGCGGAAATGTTCCATTCCACAGTTCCTTTTCCACTGTTTTAATTTTTACAGCTCAAGACTTATGCAATTTAAACAATTTACTGTTCATAAGCAAACAATGCTGTACCCTTGCCTATTTCAATTAGATCAAATGGATTATTACTACAAGGTCAAAATTATCAACTGCATAAGTCACATAAGTCCTAGTTTTATACTCCTTATTTTACAGTGTGAATAAGCACCAAATATTCAGCAAAACAGTTGTAAAAATGTAGGAAACACTGACCAAGTAGAACTATACTCAGAAAACACCTGTACACAAAGTCATAAGTCAGACCACAACCCTGAGGTGTTTTAATGTTAAATTAATAATGAAAGGGTCACTATGAATATTATAACAGTACAGAGTTTTTAATTATCTCCATCACCCTGCAAATCTGTCAAGCATTTGAACGTGGAACCGCAGACCCAATTTCTCAGACAGGTCATTAAATCTTGGTAACAAAATAAATTCATTGACGTTACAGAATTTTTTTTAACATTTCGAATTTAGCACAAAATCACGAACTTTGTGATAGCACTGTAAGTTGCCCTGTTGTCGTCAGCTCGCATTTGAGTTCCCACGAATTACAACGTGATGCAGCCTTATTACACTGTAAACAAACAGGCTTGTGAAAACATCTCTTTCAACCCAACAGAGATACTGCTTTAGAAATATTACTTATTAACACATTGGAACATTTCGGCGGTGAAATGTCTGCTGCACAGCCTGTATTTATTTGCTCATATGGAACATTGCATTCCATTAGTCTTTACAGTGACTGGTGAGCAGGAAGGGCCGCATCACGTCGCAATTCGTGGGAACTCAAATGCAAGTTTGCGACAACATGCCAACGGGAAACGTGGTTCGCCGGAGGTTTGTCGTGTATTTCAGAATCGCAGAACATGGCGCTGTGCATACCTGGAAATTTCATTTTCTAATGTGAACTGGAGGTTTTACATTACTGTGTACACTTAACTTTTACTGTGGTTTGAAAATGCACTCATCAATGATGATCCTTTCTATAACGGCAAAATATAAAATTAGCATTGCAGTTCCTGTTTAATTAATATGCATATACTAGTTTTTGAAAATGTTTTATACATGTTCTCCTGTTTTGTTGCAGAGCACCAGAGCAAACTTCTAAGGATACAGAACATATACAATATACCTAAGGAAAGAATATCAGATTACAGTAAATGAGTTAGTGAGAGAATAGAAATCAATTGGAAGTACAACAGAAAAGATATTCAAGTGTAATTGTAACCCGTGATGCTCAAAAATGCAAAATATATGGTATTACGAACCACTTCGGTCAACTTGATCGGCAAAAGATCTTCAGTACTTCACTATGAAGGTACTGCAAGTCACATAACCAGTCACACACTGAAACAAACCCATGCACTGGCCACCTAGACAGCACAACGTAGAAAAACCACAAAGAATTATTTTTCCACATTTAAAGAGGCATATGAAATGAACAATCGACATTTAATTCTGCAACTATACGGTTTTCACATCTCTGTCCTATAATGCACAAATACGTGCAGCAGTGTAGTAACAAACTACTTAAAAAGCAGGATGGAACAATCCTAGGACAAAGCAAAACATCTACTTTACACTGTAATCATTTTTGAAGAAATACTTTGTGAAAGCAGCATCTTTGCAATACATTCATAAAGTTTTAATAACACACCTATTAAAGTGGTTTACATTATAAAGCATCCTCATAAAAGTTTCACTAAATGCAACATTTCAGAACAATCTGTGCATCAATTTCAATTACTATTGTTATAAATCATACAGGAGTATAGAGCGCAGAATTAAACAAGACCAGCAGCCATCTGCTAGTCTTTGCTTCTGTAAACAAACTTAGTAGCAATCCATTTATGAACTCAGGAGGGCTACAACACGCTGCTACATTACAGAATTACGACAAGCTTTCCTTTTATTGTAAGATGGAAAATTCATTGATCAAACATTTTAAAAGGTGTTTTTTTTCCAAGCTGTTCTACAATTTTAAACTTTTCCTGAAGATGAATTTAAGTGTTTCAACTTGTTTAACGGATAAGAAGATACATTATTACTTTTAGCTGCAACTAACTCCATCTAAGACTGACCTACTCCAAAACCAATTATGAAATGTCATTTAAAAAACAAGGATTCTAGACAGGTTTCTCTCCACTACATAACTAGCTAATGTTGAAGGCTGTTACAGAAATCTGGGGTTCAGGTTGTATATTTCAAGCTCAATCGGGAAGTTTTTAGGTACGCCCTTCAAAGAGTTAACTTTAGGCAATGCCCTTTTTGCATTAGCCTAATGAGGAACCACAAAATTTAGTTTCCTTATAGCAGTGAATTTAAATTGCAATGTAGTTAAGCACATGCTTAGCTATGTCTACACATTTTACCGCAAATGTTTTCATGCAGTGCACAGGAACTACATCTCTCTACATAAGCACCCAGTTTATCATGTGCTTCTAAAACTTCAAGGAAGAAGGCTGGTCTAGAACCACTTTCATTCTTCAAGTGCTTTTGGGTTCAAGCACTCAACCTTTAAGAGAATATAATTTGCTCCCCTCTTATAAAATTACAAAATGTCCTACAAAATATCCCAAGAAAAAAAAAACTTGACTGATCTTGAACAGCAACACACCAAACCAATTTTCTTCCTCTAAACTCTTCTATATATACAGTCAAAAAGAACACAGGAAATGTGCCTGGTTTATGTATTTGTAAGCAATGCAGTTAAGCATTTGTATGTCAAACATGCATTAAAAAATCTTTAACAAAGACTTTAAAAGACGTTTATTCAATGGATCATGATTAATGGACGACATTTTTAGTTACAAACTATTAGTCCCAAACAGACACAGGCAATCCTCAGAAAACTCAGTAACGTAAAATAAAACCAAAATACGGACAAAAACCAAAAATCCATAACCCAGTAAAAAAACAGTGAAGTTGATTTTTTACAGCAACACAAAACACGTTTTAATTTAATTTAAATATGTTCAATTACAAAACAATGGGTCAAGATTAAAAAAACATGATGGTTCATAATGATAGTCTACATTTTCTTTCATTTGGGGATCCCATAAACTATTGAAGAGGAGTTTTTTTTGTTAGGAGGACGTGCAACATGAGGAAGAAAGATATCAAGGCCAACAAGAAGCTGTTCTGGTTAGCTACATATGCGAAATTCAGAAGTCCGATGTTAGTATGTATTGTAACAGCTTGTGCAAAACAACTGCACGTATTAAAGCAAAGCAGTAAATACATCATAATGACAGTACACACTAATGTGTAAAAGCCTAAATATTCCCCATGGCAAAATCTACCACAGGAAGTCTTCCAGAGAGCCTGGGAAAAACATCTCCTCCTCTTTTCAAACCATTCCTTCTTTGGCCTTGACAAAGTTGAGCACCTTGCCAAAGATCTCCTTCAAGTATCTTTCTTGAAGAGAAAGTTCTGATCGAGAAGCCTAGCCAAAGTAGTCTTCCTCTTTTCCTGCTGGGATTGGTGGGGGAGAGAGGCCGGGGGTAGCGCTATTGATTTTGCAAATCTAAAATCACGCAAGTCTTTTTTCCCTGAACCCCTTCATTCTGTGACGTACCAGCAACATCCTCTGCAGCTTCACTCTCTTCGTCTTCTAGTATCTCAAAAGGAGTCATTACATCATAGAGAAAGGCGAGGAAGCCGTAAAACCAATCAGAGCCCTCCTCTGCTAAAATATTAAGGACTTCCTCAAGGGAATCCAAATTTTCATTACTGCCATCTTTGGTCAAGCCTACATTAGAACAAAACAGAAACAAGGAAAGGAAGGAGAGAAAGAGAGCACAAGTGGTAAAGCAGGAAAGGGAACAGGTGGAATAGCTCGCTAACTGGTGAGGTTAAACTAGTTGACTAAAGTTAAGGAAATTGACAGAAGTCTGGAAACACGGTAAGCAAAAAGATTTGAAAGGAAAAAGAAATGTCAACACTGCAAATGCACTTCACTGAAAAAAGGCATGCACTTGAAAAGCCACACATCAGAGATTATGGCAGCACAAACTACACCCATGTGCTTTGTTAAGGCAGCCAATTTCCGCCAACTACATGAAAGCACTGGGACATAGGACGAATCCTATGGAATGGGACATGTAGCAGGTGCTCTTCTGAACACTGAATCTGGCTCAATCTGACAATAATAATGGCAGTCATTTTCATTGAAGTAATGAACTTGACTCACCATTTCAAAAACTATATTCCTTAACAGAAGGTTAATGTCTATTGCAATGGTCAAATACCTCCGACTCTGTATTATTGGGTACACTGAATTTTTATCTTAACTCTGAGATACCAAAAACTCGATTGTAGACCGCTAGTTTTGTTTAGTTAAACTTACTAAATTGTTCGCAAAACTAAACACTTTTATTAGAACAAAAATCGCCCTGCTCTGGTTTAGCTCAACAAAGCATGGCAAGTACTAGCATATTAATATGTTAAAGGGCCAGTCCATGAATGCTAAACCAGAGATCTGGTCTGTTTCAAATTCACTTGAAAACACTCGGATAAGAGAATAGAGTGTTCTACAGATACTATTGTTAATTTAATCCCTGTCACTTTTTTTGGTATATGTCCCCAACATATATTTGATCCAGGAATAATATTATTAGGACTAAAGCTGTTGTTCTTCAAAAAAATGGTTTTACAAGTCCCAGTCTTGTATTTTCACTTATTAATGATATATTCAGGAGTCAACATGCAAAGTAAAGCAAAATATCAGTTTTCTTCTAGACCACCTTTAGAATGGTACTTAAAATTGAGCTAGCATGTCACATGCTGAAGTATAGCAAGGCAGCCAAAACAGGATTCAGAAACCACACACTTCAACTACAGTCATATTTCCTAAGTATATTATCTCTGCCTTTCTTCTGAGTAAACCCGAAGTGGTTGGATACGTAACCCTCTGCGTAGCGTACATGCACTTTAGAATAATTCCCATACCAACACTTGAGCTGGAAAACGTTTGAAACCACTGGTTTGTATATTTTAATTCGATGTACTCATGCACATCCAAAATAAAAAGCACTCAGCTTGCTACGTTATAGCAAACTCTAGAGAACAGAAGTGAACCAAAGTCATACATGCAAAACAAAAAACCAAACCACTTTTTTAAACCATTCTTCACACGTAAAGAACACGCTGAATTGGTGCACTTGCCTAGCAATACTTTGGCATCCTCCACATCAAAGTCGCCATCGCCATCCGCATCGTAGACTCCAAGTTTGCCTGAAGAGAGACAAAGCTAGTAAGGTGAACTACAAATCTAACCTGCTGTAGTCATTCGTCAATAGTCATCCAGTGCCAGGACAGCCTGCCTATTATTGCCTTTGCTATTAGACCTGACTTGTAAAACGAATGAAGATTTGAAATGCAAAAGATCAATTATAATATAATGTATGGAGCCTGTGCCATGTTCAAGTGCAGTGGATGAAGAACTTAAAGCAGCAAATTTCTAATCAATCCTTATAGGAGTATTAATTTCATATTAGAGCTGGGCGATAATTCGATAACGATAATTATCGTGATATAATTTTCCTCAATATAATTTTAACAAAAGTTCGATAAATGTTCGATATATATGTTTATGCTTTGCGCATGATATGCGCATGCGCACAAAATACTGCGCGAGTGCACGTTGCAGACCGGGCAGCTAACAGATTTGTTTAATGTTTCTGCTGTTTGGCAAGTGTTTGTTGTGTTCTTAAAATAAAAAAGTTGTTTAATTGACCAATTAACTGTCTGGTTTCTTCAACTTTTACTCAGGAGAAAAAATCTGCCTTTAAACTTGAAAGAAATAATGATTTGACTTTTATCGTGATAATTATCGATATCGACTGATATGAAAATTCTTATCGTGATAATGTTTTTGGCCATATCGCCCAGCCCTATTTCATATCAATACAGTGATTGAAAACTGAGAATTCAGCAATGCACTCCATCACATTCAGAATATGCACCAAAATTCTCCAAACACTCTAAGGTTCCTGCTTAAAACACGCTCTTTTCACACCTGTGGGTTAAAAGAATTTACAATGTACGTAATGGACATGAACAAGGCAAAGTGCTTCTTCTGCTCCCATTTCATCATTGGAGAGTAGGAGGCAGTCAATTCACATTAGAAATTCAAACTGTTAAATACTAAGGATAACCTCTACAGAAATGACAGGAAAACATAAATGAAAGTAGAAATCCAGCTCTTCATCTACAAACCTTATATAGATTTAATTTAAACTATGGGAAGGAATGTCCATTACATTATATATATACTTAATTAATTTTCATACATAAATGGACAGTACTATTCCACTATAACTTAAGTTGAAAATAAACAGGATGTTCCAATAAGCGAGGTGATTTACCAACAGGGCTGTAGAACAGATGAATAAATCAAAATTTTGGGAGGATGTAGATTTTGCAATACAGGCCAGGCTGAAAGTCTGGACACCAAGTTTAAAAAAAATGCAAAAAGATACCATACCTTGTAATACCTCTGAAATGTTATAACGGAAGTCCTTTGCTCTGGCTACATGCAAGATTTAAGAAAAAAAGCATTGCATGTTAGTACCACGGTATAACAATGTTAGTGTAACTACACACAAAGTAGTTAAAGATTTTCCTGGAAAGAAAATCTATCAGTATTAAGACAGGTCAAAGCAATGTTCAAATGGTGCATAATGAGTTAATCCAACAATCGTATGTAATGTTAATCTAAACATTAATCACTTTGATATTTAAAAATCTGATTACAGCCAATTATCCTCATGTGCAGTTTCTTCCAGTGTTTCCCATTTAAATTATTTTAGGGCTATTTTCATTGCTTGGATCCTTAAAGTCTTTAGGTCACAGATGTTTGATTTACTTTAAATCGAGGAGCTTTACATCAAATGCTTTAAAATTTTAGCATTATTTTTAGCAAAATTACAAGGAATTACTGCTGCAATGTAGTTGTTTTGGGGTGTGAAAATGATCTTGGACAAAAACTATTGGTACCTGTGGAGTGAGCGTCCTTCCTTGACAACTACACGCACACAACTTTTTAGACAACACTTCACTCCACTAACTACTAATTTCTGTGCACCTCTGCGCACATAACTATACCACCTCCTTAGAACTGGACCACGGACAGTTTTGAGAAGGAGTTAGCAGAAGTGAATTGGTAGTTCAATACATCACGCTGTCACTACGAAAGCTGCCTTCATATGGAGTCATTTTTTTCACGTATTCTGAAATTCAGGTGCCTCCTAATGCCCATTTGACACACTGGGCTGACATTCGCAGAGCTTATTCTACCCATGACATTATAATTCTATCAAGCTTGAAACATTCCAGCTATTAAGAACTGAACAGGTAGAAACTGGAACAAGACAACTGGGTGGACTATGCTACAGATTTCAGTTTTGTGTTGCTGGGCACACCGTTTTAAGGACTTCCTGAAGTAAACAGCTGTTTTGATCTGTAGATCTATTCTCTCCTCATTTTGTTTTTCCTTTTAGTTTAATCATTAATTGGTTAAAAGAAAACATTTTGAGTATCCAGGCCAGGATGGAAGACACCAGCACAGTGAAAGGAAGGGGTGTTGCACTTGGGGAAAAGACTTACCGAGGACTTCTTCATAATCTACCAGGTCAAACCACACAACTGCAACCGAGGTCCACACGCCCAGCAGTGCGATTACCATAAACCAGGTGAAGAAGGAGCTTCCTGTCAGGCCATCCCCTTTCTTACCATTCTTGTTTCCTATGTGTTTCCCATCTAGCAAAAGAGGGGAAAAAAAAACCATCACACGCCGAAACATTTTTAAAGGGTTAGACCCAGAACAGCAGCACGAGACACACGAGAGAGGAGCTCATCTGGCTCTGTTTTTCTCTGGTCCATGAGCAGTAACGGTTGCACTGGGAACATCCATTCCTTTGGAGCCCCCCCCACAGAATAAGGCAATTCAGATGCGTTTAGGTGAGAGGAAACAGGACCATCTAGTAATGATCCAGGAAGGCAGGGTTAAGAACATGCAAACTCCACCCAGACAGGGTCCCCAACCCAGAATCTAACCCAATCACTTCAAAACCGTGGGACAGGAAGTGCTAATCACCATCCCATCATGACACCAAAATGGTGTCCCTTTCCCCCCCACAGACAAACAGTATTTTGAGAGATTCGTCTTTTTCACCGTTATTTAACTTTGTTTTTTACTTAACCAGATAAGACAATTAAGAACACTTATACAGCCAAGCATTTAGTGGAGCAATCTGCATGAAATATTTTTGCTCAAGGGTACAGCAGCTGCAACCAGCCTGGGAATTGAACCCACAACCCTCTGCTATGGACCAGAGCCCTAGCCACCACTCCACACCGCTTGGAACAACTCCTGTAAGTATGAAGAAATTTACTTAAACGTCACAAAAATAATACATTTCAACACCAAGCCAGTAATGAAATATGGAGTCCTAAGAAAGAAAAGAGCCACCCAGACAAAGTATTTAGATCAGACAGAAGCTGCACTATAGATTGCAACACGAAAAAAAAGCATCCAGACCTTTCTTAAAAAGAAGATACTTTGAATAGAAATCCTTGTTTTCTGCCACATACATTTTTTACGTCAAAATTATCATAGTCCTGCACAACGTGAACCTGCAAAGTCTTTTAATAAACTATGTTGAGATTCGGAATGCAACTGGATGTGACAGTCATCCTGACAATGCAAATGGTAAGAACTTGCACAAATGCTTGGAATAGGATGCACAAAACTGACCTTGAAGCAATGAGCCAGCACAGAAATCTCAGCAATCTGTGGATATTTCAGAACAGTATCATATAACTAACTCCAAAGACAATGGACACAAGGCAATTGCTGTTGTGTACAGCAGAATGCCACTTTTAGAACCTTTATTCTTTTTTTTTAGTCTTCATGATGAGCACAGTAAGTGCATATGACGACTTACGATAAAACCAGACATAAGGTTAAAAACAGATACAAAGAATGGTGATTAAGGATTAGAAATACTTAATGATTTGGCCCATTCCATGTTTGTTTTCCCATATATAACAGCATGACACCTTCAACCATAAAAGTACCTTCAGAAATTTATTTCAGCTACATTAAACCACAGTGCTGCCACCCACGTTTGGGAACAAGGATGGTGCTGACTGGGTGATCTTTGGTTTGTGTCAGAGGCAACGCTTTTCATTTGGACCAAATTACCAATATTTCCCCAATTTGTCTTGTCTGATCACAATACCTTTTGCCACATTTGCAGTATTGATTTCATTCTTTGTTGCAAACTTCATGGGGTATTTGAGATGGATTTTCCATTCTGCCATACAGGCCAGGTTTGAGGAGTGACAGTGATATTGTTGACTCATGCACTTTAAATCTCAGCCACTGAACTGTGTGTCCGTTTCAACATCACCACTGGACTCACAGTCGAGTCCCTAAACTGCTCAGGTAGGAGGGAAAACCAGATCAGCAGTCTCTGAGGGGTAAACAGATAAATATGGAAATGTCAATGCTACCATGATAGCAATCTTGAACAAAAAAGTAAGTGAACCCCTAGTTTCATGACTCTTAATTATTCCCATAATTGAGCTAAAGTGTTTAAATAATTAGGTAGATTCTGAGGGCAGAGTTTAGAAGGCCACATCTTGTATAGCGATCAGAAACACCGAGTTTGATCTTCACCATACAGATGGAAATAAGTCATGCCACGATCTAAGGAAATCTCTGAGGACCTCAGAAAAAAAAGTGTTATTGACATCCATCAATACAGAATGGATTACAAAACAATTTCGAAGGATTTGAGTCTCCACCAAGCTGCTAGCAAGATTGCCTAGAAAACCCAAGACCACGGTCACTCTAACCAGGAGAGCTCTGCAACAAAAATCTCTTCCAAGAACAAAAAGGAAAATCAGTAATATCAACTCTCACCTTGGATAGTGTGACCGTTCATGACTCAACTATCTGAATATGACTGAGCAAGAAAAGAAACTGTGGCAGGATAGAAAAGAGAAGGCCAAAGCTCTCCAAAAAGAACAGCTACCCACCAGAAGTTCACCAAAGAACACATAAATCATCCACAAGGCTTCTGGAAGCATGCTCCTGGGCAGATGATTCAAAGGTTAGGCCTCAATGAGAAACATTATGTGTGGTTAAATGAAACACTGCTTTCGGACAGACAAACCTCATCCCAGCCATCGAGTATGGTGGTGGGAGAGTAGTGCTTTGGGGCTGCTTTGCCACCTCAGGACCTGAATGGCTTGCCATCATTAACACAGCCATAAAATCTGCACTGGATCAGAAGTTTCAAGAGGAGAATGTCGGGCCATCTGTCCGTGATCTGAAGCTGAACCCAAAGTAGTCTTGCAGCAAGAAAATGATTGAAAAAATATAAGCAGATCTATAAAGGAGAGTTGTAGAAGAAGGACTTTGGTGCTATACAACAGACTAGTCAAAGCCTGGACCTAAACACCATTGAACTGTTGTAGCAGGGCCTATAGTGAGCTGCACACAGAGGAAATTATCATCCCTAACAGCACTGGGGTGATAAAAAATGAGGGAGCAGGGAGAGAGAATATATTTCACATGATTTCCTACAAAATACAATAACAATCCTCGTTAATTAAAACCTGTTTTACACACAAATATATGCACACAGAATATTCCCTTCCTTTATATTAAAAGTTTTGTCATCCTCTATGGAGGTTTACCACCTCCTGATAACTGCAATAAAAGAATTGAGACTGGTATTGCCTGTCTTGAGATAATACACCTCAAAAAGCTAAATGAGAATTCTTAATATCAAAGACAAAAAAAAAGTTACATTCAGAAAAGTAAAAGAGAAATGATTGCTGAAAAGGAGAAAACATTTAAGCATGCTGTTGAGCATTATGCTTTTGAAAGCATCTTCATTGCCCATTCATAATTATTAATACAAAACAAGAATAATAACTCCTTGCTTTTTTTCCCAAAGCAATTGGATTGAAGTGCCTGTATTGTATGGCATTTTCTAGCAAATGTGCTTTTGAAACTGATACCATTTTAAGTTTTGTCTGCTCATCATGTGCAGACACAAAAATAAGTCCTCCTAAAAAAGACATTTAAATTGGTTCTAAATAATTAGTACTTATACAACTACACAGAAAGCACTGTGGTGATTTTTCACTATATCAAACTCAACAGTATATTGTGTATTTAACCTCTTCACTCATTGTATTACTAGCAGTACTTGTACTGGCATTGGTGCAAGATCTTTTACAAAACATTCCCTGATTCCTTTAACATGGCATTTCAGACGTGAACGGCATGTTTAAAGGTTTAAAGCAGTTTGCTCTTGTAGTATGTCAGCAGTACATCACTCCCAACACATACAGGATTATCTTGCTTCATCAGTAATTTATGATACTGCACACTTTCATGCAAGATCAGTAAAGATTTATTCCTACATTAAATCACTGGATGTTATTAGCGTTTATATGGTATATAAACACTTGAATGACTTTGTTACACTGTTTATAAAAATTATAATGTATTGTTAAAACTCCTAATGACAGAGCAATTAACATTTCAAGTGGCTTATCAAATTAATTTATTACATTTCAAGTAAATCTTTAGTGACAGAATGGCAATTCTTCTGCATTTCAGTCAAAATATGGGACATGTCTTTGTGAGGACAGCAGTGTGCCTATCTCCTGTTGAGGAATGGTCTTTCTCTATTAAGTTAATAGAAATGAACCCAGGCTTGGGTCACGGAGGATCACTGTCTGCTGGTATTCATTCCAATCAAGCTCCTAAATCACAGGTGCTAACTGGTGCCTTTAATTGACCCATTTGCTTGTTTAGCTGTTCCTACACCCAGTCCTCCAAGTAAAAAATACCCTACTTCAAGAGTATTCATGCAGTGTTTCCTCACCTTTCTCTTAATAGTCACAATTTATAGATCTTAGTATGAAATCAATTTATAATGTAAAGATGCAGTTGGCTATATCAGTGCACCAGGCATTCCCACATTGATTGTTCTGTTGATCTTTTTTCCAGACGTCTAACTGGTCACATTTCAAGCAACCACACCTGAATGAGGACCGTACTGGAACTTAAGAGTCTGGTACAAGGTTAATAAATATTACGGATCTTAATCAACTTTCAAGGCACTGAAAGCAATTTTAAAAATCTGCCTTAAAAAAAGACCCCTGAAAATGTGTTTCAATAACAGGCAATGGTCTCCCAGGACTAAGGTTAGGAACCACTGCTGCAAAGAAACCAACCATGATGCTAATGTTTATAAGTGCAGTGTAACAGCCATTATCTGAGGCATTACAAAGATTTGAACATCTGTCAACTTACATAAAATCCAATTAGTGGTAATGTTTCTATACCTACATCAAGCATATTAAAATGACTATGCTATAGAAGAGAAGGTGGAAAAAATACTGCACTGTGGCTAACTCACAAAAACAAACTTTTACAGGCTAGACGGTTTATTCTGGGCAAGGCAAAATGCCAATCTAATTTGCAAGGAAGGAGGCAGCTGGATACAGTCACAGTTTGATATGACCATGATGCCTTCTCAATCATACAGAAGGTTCGATAAACAAGAGTTTTGCTAGACCTATGATAAAAGTAGGCAAGAACACCGTATGTTATTACATTAAGATTTCAGAAGACTATGAATAAAACTGATCTACTGAACATTTACACAGACAAGTAGCTAAAGAGGGTACCAAGAACGACAAATAAAAGTCCTCTATGTTGGAAATAGGTCAGACATGACCACCAGACTTCAATACCCATGTTGATGTTTTTTTAATGAAAAAAACAAAACTGAATAGGCATCCACCACATTAACATTTTAGATGTCAACAGGTTAGATCTTCATACAGAGGGTTTGGCTTTATAAAAACATTGGCAATCAAAACAAGTGGAGGAGTTATTTAAAGCTATTTAAGTTCACAACTTAAACTGCAGCTTTGCCTGGTCAGCACAAAACAACCCAACCCTTTGCCTGACCTCATTAAAACATTCTGTAATAACTGCTGAAATGGGATTATCTCCCCAAAATAAGACAGAGCAAAATAAGTTGAACCAGTATAAAAACCTGTAATCAGAAAGATAACACTTTCTTGAAGTATTTATTTTGGCTTTTGCTGAAATTGTTCCGTTACTTTACCTGTATCTTCTGCCATATCATTAGACTCCCCCATCCATGCAGAAATCTCAAGAGAGATTGTCAAATTCAGGCACAAGAAAGAAAAGCAATAAAATTCCCCTGTTGCTGCACCGAAGTCCCAGCAAGCAACAGCGGCTGAAAGTTTTGTAAAGCTAAGTCAGCTAGAACTCGATACACGTCCTGCCTGCTCAACAGAGTATTTTTAGAGCTGCTCTCTACAGCGTCCAAATAAAATTAGGCACTCATATGGAAAGACTGCTCTCTCCCTCCCTCTCTCTCTCTCTTTCCAAGCCCGTCTGCTAATCCAAAGCCTGATGGGACAGACTGACTGGCCTAAAGGTAAAAACTGCCCTGTTTACCCTCTCTGCACTCCAGTATATCAGCCAAGAAGACACACGAGCAAATGCCAAACTCGTGGATATTTTTCCAGGTAGGAACTCTTCAGTGCTCTAGTTGAAAGGTGTTTTATGTTTGACGACGGCAAAAACCAAAAACCTAAACGAGTCTCTTCTGTGTAATGTTAGTAAAACCTGGCATTCTCCCAAAACTACTTTGCCGCTGTCACTGACATATTCTTCACCCTTACATGGCCTGTTCTGAAAAGCCACCCTTGCTATCTATGGACATTTCACTACTGTACACAGCTGTAGCACTTCTTCCTGTTTCACTGACAGGTCTTCACCTCTCCGGTGTCAAAGCACTTCAGCGAGGAATGAAGGGCGTCTACTTCGCACTATATTTTCATACAGCTGACCTTCTGTACAAATTCGTCATGTTTACGAGGGCAGTTACAGATTTCCAAAGGCAATCTGAGGAGCCATGAGAGACTGAGGTAAGAGCCCTCAGGTGAGAGTATTCCCTACCTCTGCAGAATCTTGTTCACTGTTTTAAAGCAAAATCATCTCAAATGCAAACCAAATCTCAAACAAAAAGCATTTGAAGAATAGCACTGCAGGTTAACTTCATATTCTACAGAAGTGCAACTGCTACCTCCAATTCCTATAACCCCACTGACACCAGTCCAACTCCTTTTGGAAACATGAATAACTTCAAAATGCTTTTCACAGATTTACAACATTGGTCATTTTTATAGTCAACGGAATGTGTATCACACTTAGTACATTTGTATTGTATGCGTTTTCACCTAATGTTCACACAAATCATCATGATAAACAATGCAACCATAAGCTAATGAATGCTTTAAATGCGAAATTAAAATATGAAAAAATATTTTCACAGACGGTACTAACATCAGGGGCAGCATGGTGGCATTGGGTTCAATTCCTGGGCTGCTAGCTATCCAGTTCCCTCCCAAAACCCAAAGGCACACTGGTAGGTTAACTGGCTTCTGGGAAAACTGGCCCTGGTGCGAGTGTAAGTGTCTGTGTGTGCCCTGCAATGGACTCCCATCCAGGCTGTATCCTGCCTTGTGCCTGTTGCTTCCCACGATGGGCCCCCACAAACCTAAACTGGATGAAGAGGTTAGAAAATGGATGGATGGAGTACTGACAGCATTTACTGGGAAGGTGGAATGTTAATGGTCCAATCTTCTTTGAGGTCTCGAGGTGGATAGAACAAAGTCTATCAGTAACAGTACAAACAACTCAAACCTGTATTATTTACACTTAGTGGGGGGTAACCTCAGTGGTTTGCCTCACAGTTTTCATATGAATCAGTAAAAAGACCGATGTTTGCGTGTACACATACTATAAAACCTAAGAATAAAAAGCTGGGGTTTGTCAGAATTTAACACCCAGGAAGAACTGTCTTAATCTGCAATCATTTCAATAATAATAATAAAGGCTACAAAGCAGCAACAAAATGAGGCAGTTTAGTGTCTGGAAGATTCAGAAGTAAATCACATTGTTGTGAAAACAATTTATATTATTTAAGGACGTATATCTTGTTAATTTACTGAAAGTACTAAAAATGAATGATTTTATGTTTAAGAAAAACACAGTTCAGTTCTTTTTGGATACCATACTGGAACCAAAGTATCTTCCTGAAAGACACATTACATTCATAATGAACAAGATGACGTGGGAAGAAATGGTTACATGACCAATTGATTAGAGTATCTAGAAAAAAAAATGTGTAGTTGGGTAAAAAAAAAATTATAATAGCTATTTTATTAAGCAAAGATGGTGATAAACAACTTCAGCATCGCAAAGCGGGTAGTGCAATGAGTAACACCAACACCTGTTCTACAAACTACATACGTCTCAGAGAGTAAGACTTTAAAAACAACTACAAAACTGTAGCGCATGTTCTCTGAGCATAAAGCCCTTCTGCTGAGGAAAAAAAGAACTGGCTTATAACAGCCGATACTTGCTTATTACATGCTGGCGGAAAACTTGAGGATCAGGACTAAAATCTTACCTCACGGAACAAGGCCTCGTTTTATACAGGGTCCTCGATAAAACCCCTCCAACTGGCATGTACTAAATTTAGGTAAGAATACATTTTGTACGATTTACTAGCAGGTAATAAAACTATGAATTCAAAAGATTATAATACTGACCATGTATGAGAAAGTTACATCATACATAAACACAACTACAATTTTTTTTGCACAAAACCCAAACATGGTTACTCCCCCTTAACGCGAACATGGTACGAGCCCATTACATAAAACACATCGTGGAGTCCTGCGCACAGTCCCCAAGTGTGACAACATGCAGGTATTTGGATGAGCAAGGTCACTTTTACAAGACACACACACGTAACAAATATATGGCCGTAAATCCAAAATTAAAGATATTTTTGGGGCAAAATAAACTTCTCTCTCATTTTAAACGAGCCTCTACTATTTTCATTTGACTCCCACTTTATTATTCAGGACACGCCACTAAGCACAGTGCCTCCACTGGAAAGTCATGGATGTCGTTTTTTGTTATTTCCCTGCATTAGGTCATTAAGCTGCGATGTTAAGGATGTTTTTAAGTGGCTCGGTGATTGAATATTTTAACGTGGGACCGTGATGATGTGGGGGGAAAAAAAACTGCAACATCACACTATGAAACGTTTACACACTGCAGCCTTGGCACACAGACTGAATACAGGCAAGCCCTAAAGGAAAGACACCATCAAAAAAACAAGCAGCCACTTTAATCAAGTGTTCTCCCCG
Source organism: Atractosteus spatula (assembly GCF_055471065.1). Classification (NCBI taxonomy): domain Eukaryota; kingdom Metazoa; phylum Chordata; class Actinopteri; order Semionotiformes; family Lepisosteidae; genus Atractosteus; species Atractosteus spatula. Next base: position 10,307,106 of record NC_142711.1, on the reverse strand, counting down.
AAATCAAATGCAAAACACAAGTCTTCCACACTATATTAGAAACAGGTTTCGGCTGCTTCTGGAATAAAAAAAAAACAACAAAAACATGCCACATGGCAAGTCACTCACAACTCTACACATGCCGCATAATGCCACATGCAAAGTATGTTTAAAAAGCAAATTACTTATGAATGTTACGCTGTTAAAAACAACACCCTTTTACAAGCAGTCACAGCCAAGATTTTGCTGTAATTACCAGCTCCAGTGTCTTCAACGGGGGAGTAGCTGTGGTCATGACGAAACCAAAAGCATATGCTACAAGGAATAAAGTGTGTAAATCAATAAAAGCAAAATAAGTACATATATATTCTAACAATATAGGATATTCTTTAAACGATGTTAACAGTGAAGCAGATTACTGACAAAATCAAGGCTATTCATCTGATTCATCTGAAAATCAAGGAACATCAATAATCTGGCAAATCAAAAATGTTCTAGTTAGCCATTTAAAGTGAAGATGAAAATCACTGATAACCTTCATAATACACAGAATTAAATTTACAGGTTAATGTAACAGAGGGGATTCAAACTTCTTTGTAATTATAAAAAGCTGAAAAGCTACAAAAGAAACTCATGGGCAAACATGCACCGCTTCAAAAACACTACATAGGATTGAGCTCTACATCATTAACACAAATTAGAACATAAAGAAACCCATGTACTAACCAGAACTTCATACTAAGACAGTTCTTCATAATATAGGTCTAGGAGGACTCTTGTGTCTTACAGCTTTTGCTCCAGCTGAGTTCTGTTAAACTGATTTCTAGCTGACCTTTTATCAGCTCTTCAGACATTGGATAGGGGTTAGTAATTAGGATCTACCACAGTACAACACAGCTGCTTTTTCAATGTCTAATACAATGTCATTCCCATACATCTGGACCTCACTTAAAGTTTGTCTGTTGAGCTGTTTAGACAGACATAAGGAAACTATGGAAGCACACTGCTACCATCAAGGAAAAGAAAATCCAGAGTTATCTTGTAATATCGAGAAAATTATCTCTTAATTATGAGACGGTATATTCTCATGTACTTTATGTGATCATGAAGTCATGTGATCATAAAGTCATAATACCTACATTATCATTAACTGACAAAGTGAAATCGATTCCACTGCACTCTCGTTCTTGTTTAAGAATGTGTGTGACTGTCCTCATGGTTAAAACTGTGTTCACATTAGGTACAAACTGTAGCATTTCATTCTGAATAAACCCAGGTAGAAAGTAAATTTGAGCACATACTGTGACGCTGGACATTATCAAGAACACAAAGCACACAGTTCCAGCTGGGCTATCGGTAGCTTCTATGCGCCATCATTGCACAATGTCTTTTGTGTTGTGTTGTCTTTTCAAGATTTTGTGTTGCTTCTTTGATGAAACGCTTCTGCGTTTCTGTAGGAAGTAAACTGTTAATAGAGATGCTTAGGAGGCAGCCGTTTGTTAAATTTCTTAGCCAAAACAAAATCCTGTGACAGAAAATTCAGGAAAAAAAGGCTGAGGGCAAACAGATCTAAAAGGTCCAATTAAGCAGAAAAATCTATCCGATATCCATTAGCCTCGGTAATTACGAGATCAGTTACAATGAAAACCAGAAGACACTGGGGTTCTCAAGCAAAGTTTGAGGGCTGATTGTTCCTCATTTTAGAAATTCCTATTTCATATTTGCCACAGGGTTTGGATTCTGAATCATTAACCTCATGGCGACTGAAGATGCATGAATTAAACCAATTGGATTCCAACAGATGTTATTTACAGGCCATGAAAGGAATGATTCAATTACTTCACTGAGCTTTATTGAGCTAATATTTTCATAAATAAGGACTAGTTGAGTGCTTCCAGATATTAAAGTTCTAATGTATTCAGGATGCTACATTTTGTAAGCAACATAAAATCTGCAACTGTAGCAGCTGGAAATGAAGAGGAAACACCCATTTCATTTAAAGCTGAACTGTAGCAACGACTTGATTCAGCATGAACTCAGCAGGGAGCAGGGTCACACGGAACCAGGACTGATCACTCCAGCGGTCTTCCAGTTGGCACCTCTGCTTGGCTGCTCATGCCAAGTGGTTCCTTGCGACACTATACCTTCCCATCCAAAAGTTCCAATTGTCTTAACAGACATTACAGGGGGGTCAACTTTCTTCTTTACACGACTAACAACATTCTTCAATTCCTCGTTCATGGAGTTTTAAAACGAAAGTTCTAACTTCGCTTCACTACATAAAACCATCGCAATTTTAGGGCACTATTGTTTCATATCCCTCGCTCTACCCCATTTTAACTCATAAAGCAAAGCATTTCTTTATTCCACTACTGCCGCGGAATTAGGGTTTGGCCGGACCCCAGAGCGTTTGAATGGCAGGAAAATGGCAGTCCTGACTGGGATGCAATCTGGCCACAATTTTTTCTTCAAACTTTTTTTGAAGCACAGCAGCTCGTTTATTGTCAATTAGGACAGTGTTTTCAGTCATCAAGGTGCCCAATGTGTGACTGGCACATCAGCTTGAAGAAATATCTACTATATTTACTTGGCAAACTTTTTCCTTTCTTAAACTCTTACTTCTAAAAGCTTCTATATGTTTAATTTTGGACTACTGTCTTAGATGACTGCTTTCTGAAAAACCTGAGTTCCTCAAGACATGAAGACTTTGTGGTCCTCCAAACAGTTTTTAAAACCACATCACACCCACTTGTGTCCATTAAGTCACCTTTGCCAAGAGGTGTGAAGCAAAGAATATTTATGTTTATCTCTCAGAATACACTGCACTGTAGTGCAGCCCTTTAATAGGTAAAAACTGTGCCCTATACACCATGCCAATTTTCAAATAAAATGTCACCTTAGAATTAGTTACAATTAAAAAAACAGAAGATTCTGATACGCTTCTTATCATTGTTATGCTACAACGTGATCTGAACCAGCTGTATACTCAAGCAGGTTTGGGGCGTTGTGCCGTTTTTGAGCCTGTGCCAGTCTTTGCATTTTGAGCAAAGAACTCAACTTTTATCTTACACGACCACAAAGATTTCTGCCACATGTGCTACATCATTTATCTGCTTTATCACATTTTCTTTCTTGAAACTTACCCATACAAGCCAGAATTGTGGTCTAAACACTACTATGATATAAACGCTGACTCACATTACCACCCCTAACCAGTTTTCGGTTTGCTTGGCAACACACCTTGGAATGGAAGACTAATCCAGGTAATGTCTCGGTGGAATCCCATACATTCCACTTCTTAATAAGCTATTATTGCTGGATTTTTAAAGTACAGTTTTTTTTTACAGTACCAAGTCTTTCATGCCATGATGACTGTTCACATTTATTCATTATTGTATATGGTGCCATGTAATATTCTTTCTTTTCCCTGAAAAACAAACTATTCTTCTAACCTTCTTGTATTTTCAAGCTTCTTTGTCTACATGTTTGGTTTATTCTATTACAATATGGGTTGTGGCTTAAAATTCAATATGTGAGAAGTACAGAGACAATATTTACTCTCATCTCAAGTTTAATTATCGATTACATGCAGAGATAGACCAGGACTATAATGTTTTGACCTCAACCTTTTGACCTAATCTGTTTTTCAATTCAGCTCTTTAGGATTTCTATAGAAAAGGGGTTGAATACTTGCTGAACATTAGAATCTAGGCATCTTTGAAAATCTAAACATTTAAGGACTAGAAGCATTTTTAGCTTTGGAAAAGGCTGAGTAGATTCTCAAACCCTATTTGATAGGGTCAAAGCTCAGGCGGCAGCAAATTTGGGAATCTTTGCCAAACTTGGGTGCGTACTACTTTTGCAATAATCCAAAACTTTGCCCATTACAAACCATTTATCACAATAACAGGACACTGTGCTTTATGTCGTATAGACTATGATCTGCCCAGTCAAAAAACTATTTTTTATTGCAAATAACCATTTCACAGATCATTTCTTCGTTTTACCAGTATTGCGAACTAACGACAAACCATCCATCCATTTTCTAACCACTTCTTCCAATTCCGGGTCACAGGGGAGCCAGAGCCTCAGCAAGCCACAGGCGCAAGGCGGGATACACCCTGGAGAGGAAGTCAGTCCATCGCTGGGCACACACAGAGAACTAACCACAATAACATTCTAGTTTAATTAATAAAGCCTATTAAATTAATCAAAGCACAGACCCCCTGTGTTGTCGTCACATCATTCCATTTCGTAGACTTACTATTCATCTACATACTGCCTCTTTCTTACAAGAGCACAGCTTACACTGTCAATGCTTTACCTCATCTCGGTGGAATACTGAAAAACCTGTTCCTCATTTGTGTCATTACTCCAGACTTCCTTACAAATATTCAGAGATGTACTGTCCACACGAAAGAAAAGTATTTAAATAATGCCAACACCACGGTTTACTTATTCTCTCCAGCACGGACCCAATTCAAAGATTACAAATCTTAATTTAAGACAATACCTTATGCCTTGCCAATACTCACCCCTTCCAATGATCTCCTACACGATATTTCTCAAAGGGATATTCAGCAACTTTGAAATTAGATGTACCCTTGATCTGATCTGTTCCATTCTGCAACTTCATCCCAGAGTTGTTCTGAAAGCACCTTGGTCTTGATTTAAAGATTTACTACTAAATCCATAACCTGACTGTAGAACCTTACAGAGACAGGCATATTTATTGTGGTTTTAGCACAAACAGACCATTCTACTAACTGCGTGACTTTTCAAAATACTTTTGTGCACCTTAACTTAATTTAAGTTTGCCACAGAAAAGAATGCTTGTACAACCAAGAAATCTTGGTTTTTGAATTTGTTTGCAGCATTTGCCGACATTTAACTTCTTTCTTTCTCACAGGTGTTTAGATGGAGCATTCAGGTTTTAATTAAAAATGGATATACAAATTTGCAATTCAGCCAAAGCTGATCTTATTGGAAGGGACTGGATAATTCTGCAAGGTATTACATATATATTGAGAGGAAATAAAAATATAATAAATGAATACTGGAACCTATATCATCTGCAATAGACAAAATATTGTGATGTATTTTTTCAAGCATATCACCCACTGATAACACAACATTAAGGTAAACTAAGAAGTTTAAAAAGTAGGAAAACATATTAAAGAAACTATTTGAACTCAGAATTGCTAGCATTGTGCCAGCAGGCAAAAGAAAAGTGGAATGAACCTAGAAAACTGTCACCCAAGCTTGAAAAGAACCTGTTTATTCACATTCAGCATATCAGTAATGCATTCACACACTGCAGCTATGATCACTAATCAGGATCTGTCACTTACATCCCCTCTCTGAGACTATGTGCTTGGGAGCCACCAACAAATTTTCACTTGGACCAACGTTTACATTGGTGTGACCAACAGTGGCTAAGTCATGACAGTACTGCAAAGCCTTTGGGCGTGATCTGATCTGGGCCTCTGGACTCTCATCATAAAAAACTAATTTTTCCCCCCCAACACAGAATAAACAATCAACCTTCACAGAGTGGATGATAGAAGTAGAGAGTGAGAGTGAAGCTCTTCCAGGCTGGCAGAGACGTTCCTACTCAGCATCAACAGGAAAAACAAACAAAACAAACCTAAGGTCGTCTTTTGCATAGAGGAAGCAAACAGCATTAACTGCAGACTTCCGGCCAAATGAAGAGAGAAGCTGTAGATACGTTTCACACACAAATTCAGTGCCATCTTTTTGAGCAATGCAGATGGGTAATTAACCTTGTTAACACAAAAGATTCTCACACTTGCAAATTAGGGGGAAGCTAGACTAGCAGGGGAATGTCAAAGAAACAGAAATGGTTTAACATTTTAAGATGTTCAGTTGTCAGGCATCAGCTAGATAAAACTGTGACAGTGCCAAGATTTAGAAATACGATTTAACAATAACACTACACTTACGGATGAATCAAGCAGGAATCACATGGAAAGGTAAAACAAATGATCCTTCAGTACTTCCTTAATCAAGGTAAATCAGTCTTTAGTGTTACTAAAACCGTTTTTAAAGGTTAAAAAAGTAACAAATCATACTGAATATTACTCTGCAAGCCAGAATATTTTTCTCATCTCTGTCATAACTATAACTGGTTATACATCTTTCCAAAACATGAATCTACATGTTTAAACAAGAAAACTCCTTCTGGGTTAATTATATGTTTTTTCCCATCCTTCTGCTATTTTGATGGAACATTTTATTTTTTCACTGTAGAAGCAGTATCACAGCAATCGCAGTATTGCATGTGGTTTCAGTCCAGAATTACAAGACTGGGAAAGAGTGAAAAGGAATACAGCACACTGGGCTAGTTTCACACCGCCTGACTAGTACTATTCCTGGACTACCAAACCACATGTTAAATTTAAGTAAACTGTTCTATCCGAAGAGGTCACCAGCTTTGACACCTGCCCTTCTTGCAGAGGTAAGCAATTTAATTCATCGATGGTCCCAAAAATTTTCAACACAATTCACGTAGTACTTTTCACCCCAGTTGATCCCAAAGCACTTTACAAATGGAACTCAGTACATCTACCAGTAACTTGGCTGATGTATGGCAGCAGTCGTACCACACAGTAGCAGCTTAGGAAGTTAGGAATTGCTTCACCAATTTAAATAAAGAGGAGCTTTAAATAATCAAGATTGTCCAGGCCTACAGTGGACTTCGACCAAGACAATGGGGTAACGCCCATATGCATCAAGCAGTGCCACTGGATCAATGATGACCAAGGGCAAAAATGAACAAGACATTTCTGACTCCGAGGAAATACCCAATATAGTATAACTATGGCTACGTATAATTCCATCGACTAAAATATTAATGTCACTGATCATTACGATTTTATGAGAAACATTAAGACTAACAATTTATGATGGCCTTAACATACTGTGACACTGAATCAATAATTTCAGTGAAGCACCGCATACAAATACTTGTGGACACACTTCAGAGACTACTTCAGGCATATCCAACCCTGTTTCTATAAAACCTGGATTAGAGTTTTTTACATAACAAATTACCAACTTCTGAACGCTTGGAAAAAAAATTACATGTGATCAACTGCAAATGACCTGTTGAAGGAAGCAATCTGCAGATGTTTTGAAACTAAAATTACCTGCCCTCAGGGACAACAGCTCTCCTAGTTGAACTGATCAATAACACACAAGCAAAAGGAGGATGATTTAATATGAAAGTGTTTATTTTAGATTCAGGAAAATTATACTCAAGCTTTAAAGAAAGTACTAGGAAGACCTCCATTACAATATCGTTCAGTGTAGTTACCATACCACAGAAACAGAGCTTTAGACAGAGGTCAAAGAAGAAGAAAAACAGGATGAGTCCAGGTTAAAGAGGCTACGTCTCTCCAGTCACAATAGAGGGACACAGGAGATTTGATTCAGTTATAGATGAGGTCAGCCAAGGATACTAGCAAATCAAGGACACAAGGTCACTGGAAACTAAAAGGAAACTAATTTGGTACAAGGAACAGGAAATGCTTCTTTCCACACATAGCTGTATCTAGAACAGGTCTCCTAGCCAGGGGGTCATGGCCAAACGACCAGGATGCACTGAATGGCCACGTATTGTTTGCCCTTATATTCCGTTTCCAATCCTCAGATTTAGGGTGATCTAAACCAGTGGTTCTCAAACTGTGGTACGCGTACCGGCAGTGGTACGTGGCGTGCCGCCAAGTGGTACGCCAAGTGACCATGGAACTGTGTCGTGTGCGCTGAAAAATCAGGACGGGTTTTCATATTTTGTATTTTAATACGTGTCGAATACGCAGCCTACATACTACGATACAGTGCGCGCTAATACTTCAGTGGACACAAGAGATACTCTGTAATTCTATACCACTCTATAGGAATGCGTGCTACGGATGCAAGTGACCAATTGTATTTAAAAAAAGCTACTGTATCTCCAGCAAATAGGGAGAAAGGAGAATGTGCGTGATTTTGGAACAATGCCAATGTTGTAAACACAGGAATGCATAGAAATACGTGCTACGAACGCAGGTAATCTTGTGAGCACAGGAAAGCGTGATAACAGAAAAATATTTAAGAACTGTTCTAATTTGAGAAAAATACACCGAACGTCTCTGTGTTTCACTCCCATGCGCATGAAATAAAAACTTTAAATACGGAAATAAAAAACAGAAACGCGGAAAAATGCAAGCTTGCGGATTGCTAAAGCAAGTAAGCTACACTATTTTTGAAGAACCTTATTTACCGTTGGCAAAAGAGCTGACGTATTATGTGTAGAGAAAAAGCTGCTAAACAGCTCGACCTGCTGCCCCCCTCCCCCTGAAACACACAGTCATTCATAGAATTATTGATATGAAGGATTATATCAAAAGTACACTGATAGAGCGCGTTAAGATGAACAGATGTTTTTCACTGCAATTAGATGAGTCTGTAGTCGATTTGGCCAATTTGCTCGTTTACGTTAGATACGAGTTTGAGGGCATGTCCCATGAAGACTTTCTGTTCTGTAAACCGCTACCAACAGGAACTACAGGAGAGCACATATTTCAGCTTCTGAATGAATTTATCGAAGAGAATGGCCTCGACTGGATAAAATGCGTCTGAGTTTGTACAGACGGCGCTAGAGCAATGACAAGCCGACATAACGGTGTAGTTGCACGAATTAGAGAGGTTGCTCCAGAAATTAATGTACGCATTACAACATCCACCGCAAGACCTTTGCCGTCAAGAAAATGCCTGACGATTTAATATCTGTTAGACTCTGTTGTATCAAGGCTCGAAAAATTAATTCACATCTGCTTTGCTCAACTAAACAGGCTCACCCCTCTCACTGAAATGGTGCTTTTTTATTAGTTGTTGTTAATGTTTTTTTTTCTGTAAAACACTTTGAGAAGCCACCTTTAAAGGCGCTATATCAAATAAAGTTTATTATTATAATATTTATTTTATGTATGTGTGAGTGTGTGTGCACGCGCGCTCATGTTGGTCATTGAGAATTTCTGGGGTTCCTATGAGATGATGACTTGTAGGTGGTACTTGGATGCTTTGGTTGGATTAGGGGTGGTACTTGGTCCAAAAAGTTTGAGAACCACTGATCTAAACAATTAGGGTGACTGGAGATCCCTGGTGTATTTTTGTAAGCTGTAGTTCATAGATCTTCCTGTCTTAAAACAAGTCTCAAGTAATTTCCAAGATGAGGGTTTAGCTATAAACGAACCCCCCAAAAAAATAAAAGATGCTAAAAGGACTACATATGATATATGAACGTCTGGTGAACCTTTCATGACTCATTAGATTTAACTTCTGAGGATGTTTATGTGCATTTAAGGCTGGAGTATTAAATCAACCAATAACCAAGCCCCATCTAGCAGGGCCCTACACGTCCGCTCTCCCCATGCCAGATCTGGTAAACTTGGCAGGCCTGCGAGGTGAACTTTGTATCAAGGGAATGCAAAACACACTTGTGCACACGGATGCGAGAACGTAAAACGGCATCTGGTCACTGTTCCTCCAACTCTGGAAGCGGGAAGTCGTAGGTGTGGATTTGGATAATTGAAATCTCACCCCCTCTTCCCCGCCTGGCGGGGGTCCTCCGTTTGAACAACTGCGATAGTAGCCACGTGTAACCCCTCCCACCGTCCCCCTTTTTTGTGTGACACGTGAGCATTCAGGAAAGCGACAGCAAACGCGAAAGAAATGCCGAAGAGCTTCATCCTGCTGGGCGGATCTTTTGAAGAGACAATTTGTGGCCCCCTGGGCAACTGACTCCAATCAAAACCAGGACGCCTCTCCGCCGAGTCTGCCCCCAACTACCTTATGTAACGCAATTTGTTCTCGCACAAGGATTCCACTTTTACTTGGGCTGGAAGTGCACGCCACAATTTCTCAGCGTTTTCTTTTTTAAATCAAAAAGCCTTTTGGATCAGGAGCTGGGCTGACATCCACTACCTGCAAAATATTTTACTTCCATACCTCCTGCTTAACTCTTGTTGGCGTTTAAGATGAGGTTGGTTACAATGTAAAATGTGAGATAAAAGTAAAAACTAATATTTTTAGTTTCCAAACACCAACGAGGCATCTGGCACTGGCTTTTAGAATGAATACTGCAAGGAGCGTAAATAATACATTACAAAACTACCCTGACTCGCACCACACATTACGGCGTGTGCTGTTGCAGCTACCTTCAAATGATATCTTTATCGGGAATTTAAACGACGCATTCAGTATTACACCGGGGGGGAGGGGGGACATCAGAACTCGCTCATGCTGCTTCGGATTATCTCGAACGTTTCCGCATGGATGAGCGAATACAAAATATGTATCGACCTCATTAATTTAATAGGCCTTCTGCACCGGTACAGAAGGTTGCACATAACCCGAAGAAAGACCACGTTAAAAATACTGACCTTTTTTTGGCGTGTGTCCCTTTGCATTTTTCTTTGTGGCCATGGCAATTAAAACTGTTTTCCGTCTCTCAGATAAACCCGAAGTTGCACGTCAGAACTCAGCACGCTCAGTCTCCCTAACTTCCTCGATCACTGCCCCCCAGTGAATCCCAGGGAAAAAAAATCAAATCCCTATACCCTCACCAGCAGAGCCTCTACCGCAACCCGTTTACTTTTCTGAATGACTCCACGCCCCTCCAACCGAAAGCTGGCTAAATCTTTTCGGAGGCGGAGAGACCGACACCCGAATCCAATCGTGGAAGAGGCGGTTGCTCTACTGAAGCGTGTGGATTGCCGCAGGTTAGATCCGCCTTGTAGTGTTTTTTTTTCCCCATTTTTTTTTGCCAGCACTGGGAACGTGGCAACATGGAAGAGACGTTTCCTCGCGAGAGCTTCGTTAGGTTGCTTATGAGAGAGACGTGATGCGAGAACGCAGGCTGGAGGAAAATGGTTTCCTCTCATCCAGACTTTGTTTAGGACCATGATAAAGTTTGTGTATACCACATTAAAAGAAGAAAAACGTCTGTGTTTGAATATGTCCTGAAAAGAACTGTTCATGTGCGCTTCCGGTGGCGTGCCACTTGACCACTTAATAATAATAATAATTATTATTATTATTATTATTATTATTGCTTACACTTATATAGCGCTTTTCTGGACGCTCCACTCAAAGCGCTATACAGGTAATGAGGACTCCCCTCCACCATCACCAGTGTGCAGACCCACCTGATATTTTGTTACTTCTTTTTTTTTTTACAGTAATTTAATTCTCAAAACAATGCTTTCCGTTACCGTACGTCAGATTTTGTAATGCTGCAGTCCGAATCGTTTACTCTAGGCACTCACGTTTCGAAATGGGATCATCCTTTGGGCTAGATGGACTTAATCGTGTTGACTTATTTTTGGATTTAGTGGTAGAAATGATTATTTTTGCTAAATACAGTCTTATGTTTGGGTCGATTTTGAAAGTTTTAAATCGAGCGTGCCGCAGACACTCAATATATGAATTAGTGGACTAGTGAAACTACTTCCAAATCCTGTTTTGCGATTTATTTTGTTCTTATGTATGAACTGACTGTGGCTCCTCCTCCCATCGTGCCCCTCTCAGCGCATCTCAGCCGGGCGCTCTTCGGCCGCAACGCCAGGCGAGGACGCCACAATACATTTCTGATATTAGCGGGTATTTGGTATCATTACATCCCCCCCCCGACAAAAAAACCTACAGCTAATGTTGTGGTTTGTAAATGTTAAACGGCATTTGACCATAGAGTGGGGTGGGGGTTCATATCGCCATGATCCTGGCTGCAATAGGTGTGTGTGAGGTTTGCAAGTTTTGCCTGCCCTGGGTTTTTGGCAGATGTGATTGGCTGCTCTTGCTCTGGTTTCTTCCCAGATATTCAGGTTAGTGTTGACTGGGAGCTCTGCGTTGTAACTGTTGGAAGGGGGAGAGGGATTTTTTGCATGTTCCGTTCAATACTGTATTGCCATAACAACTAATTTCTTGGAATTCGGCTTGGTGAGCTCATACATGGCTCATAAAGACATGTAATACGAATATACAACATAAAGCTGATAATAGACAGCATCCACTTAGTACATTACTTGATACAATACTTAATCCACCTTAAACACACATCAGTAATGAAACAAATAACAGTGACACCTGACAAAATAACAATGAGCCCTGAAAAAAATATGCATCTCACAACCTCTGGGTAGATGCCGTTACAAAATCTAGTGGTCCTTGACTTGATAGACCTGAGCCGAGATCTACCAAGAGGGGAGGAAAGTAACCAGAGGCTGGGCAAGGTGCAACCAGTACTGGTTATGGGCCAACTAAGACATGGACCCAGAAGTGCTTGAAAGGCCACGAGACTTTCTTACGCCTGTGACCTCCCTGGTGTTCCTAATGGGATCCTCTGAATTTCAGCTGCCAGAGGAAAAAAACTGGAGTTCATGACGTTAAAAGCAAGAGTCAATCTGTAAGCATAAAATTGACCAGTGGTTAGCATTGCTGCCATTCAGTGCTGGGGCCCTGGGTTCAGCTCATGTAGGTTTCCTCCCACTGTTCAAAGACATGCTGGTGGGTTCATTGGCTTCTAGGATAACTGGCGCTGGCGCCGGTCATGTCCGTGTGAGCCCTGCGATGGACAGGATTCCCATCCAGGGTGTACCCCAGCCAGCAGCCATATCACCCTGCAGCTCACAGCTGGCAGCCCACTGAAGCTCCGCAGGTGTGAGCCTGGTCAGTACCTGGATGGGAGACCTCCTGCAAAAAACTAAGGTTGCTGCTGGAACAGGTGTTAGAGGGGCCAGTAGGGGGCGCTCACCCTGCATTAAGTCTGTGTGGGTCATAACGTCCCAGTATGGCGATGGTAACGCTATACTGTAAACAGGCACTGTAAAACTGAGGTCCTAACTCTCTCTAGTTGTTCAAAATCCCAGGATGTTTCTTGAAAAGAGTGGGGGTGAAGGGACCAGCCAAACAGTATTGACCGACATGCTACATACACACGGTGCAAGATGGACTGGTTAGTAAACATAAATCCTCTGCGTGAGTAGCTGTGAGTGTGTGACCCAGCCTAGTGGTGTAAGCAAGAGATGTCAGCAGCTGGAGGCGGACCTGAGTGGGAAGTCAGTGCTGCATGCAAGGTGGACTGATTGTCTGGTGATGTGGCTTAATCCCCCCCTCAAAGCAACGCTGCTGCTGTGGACCAGTAGATGGCACTCTTCCCTTTGAGTCATGGTGACCAGAGACACTGTGCAGTAGTAGGAGATTTTCTTTGGATTACTACATCCTCTCTGTAAGGATTATGGATGTTAACTATGGTGTTCTGCTTAACATTCATTCTTTACTTGCCTGCCTAAAGCCGTCTCTTACTCCAAGCAATTTCTAATTGAACTCCCTGAACTGGCCTGTACTGGGACTCCTGCTGCTTAGGGCCAGCCAAGCTTCCACCATGTGGGTGCTTCACGTCCGTGGGAGAAGACGTGGATCTGCTTCTGCTCGTAGAAAATTCTTCTGCTCCCGAAAGCACGTTGGGGGCTTTTGGGATGAAAAGCTCTATCTAAATGCAAGGAATTATTACATTCAATGATGGATTAATACACTGCCGTCGCTATGTCCTGTGCCCGGCTATGGCAGAGCCATTATTCTAATTTAATCTAGCGTCCTTCCTGTGTTTGAGCCTCAGTGACTTTTGCTTGCCTTGTTGCTTTTAATACTAAGAGGTCCACAGCGAGACATTTGATGTCTGAAATGAAAATCCGGTGCCGATTTGATATTAATAGAAACATTGCATCGCTGATATCAAAGGGAGGGATTGCCAGTCATTTAAGCACATGTTCTCATTGTCAAGGACTGTGAATACTCACCTGCTCCTACCGGTGTCAGAAGTTCGGTATGGGTGTATTGTCTTCCATCTTGATTCCCACTTCCGCCACGACAGCTATAGGTGCATACTGTAGTTGCACATTTAAAAAAAAGCATGTTGAAGAAGCGTTTTTGTTTCCTCATGTGGTTTTCTTCAAAGTAAGTTGTCACTGCACAATGATAAATGAAATCTTACTTCACAGTGGACTATTTGACTTCGTCCAGTAAGCAGGCACTCTGCTGTGTCAGTGCTAATTCCTACACCGTCGACTTTTCACACCGTATTCATAACAACTTCTATTATAAGACCCATGGGGTGTGTAATTAGTTTCACAAATGTGTTGTTCACAGTATTGCTCTAGAACTTTGCAAGGGTTGATTCAATATTGAATGTTGCGATTTCAGAAGATGTCAATTAAAAAAAAAGTAAGTAGTGTTATTATTTTGCAAGAAGTTGTTTTTTGGGACAGTCTGTACACCTCCTTGACTTTCTTTCTTTTCTGTGGATGCTGTGTGGGAGAAGAGTCCATTCCAGGCTGCAATTCCTGACTGAAATTAACCTGACTGGTTTAGAGAACTCAACAGCAGTGGTGATTGTTTTAAGCTTTGTAAGGTTTTTTTTTAATTTTATAGATATTAAGCATCATTCTCCACAAAATGATGGCTTTACATTTTTACTTTATTTTTTAGATTTCGAGTTCACATACATGAACATATAGTACAACTCAATATGTTAGAAGAAAAAGAAAGAAACTGACAATTTCACAGTGTTATGTTAGGGCTGAACGCCAATGAACAAGCAGGACCCTATGCGGCGCGTGTTGGTATTCTTGAAGGCAAACAAGTCCGAAAAGGACAGCCCGAGAGGCGTGAAATCCGAAGGTCAAAATCTGGGTTGAAAAGCCATGAGACTTTGCCGACGAGCTCACTGTAGCAAGAGACTCCAATAGATAAGATAAGATCACCTTATTGGCCATATACAATTTCTTGCATTAGGAATTTGTCTTTTCGCATACCCCAACTTGCTCTCCATGGGACACACAGGCAGGGAGAGAGAAGCTTGGGGTCAGAGCGCGGGGTCAATACCGAGTGTGGGAATGTGGGACATGAAGGAGGCAGGTGTGATAGATTAACGAGGTAAGGAGGTTCAATCAGTGGCAGATGCCATGCGTGGTCATAACAGTTAGTCCACAAATTACATCAATCTGCAGTATTTAATATACCTATCATCAGAAATATAAATAACTAATTGATGAGTGTGAACACTGGAGTACTATGCGACAAGAAGATCCCTTTACGCCTAAAATTCAAAGTCTACCGCTCAGTGGTCAGACCAGTGGCCCTATACGGAACTGAATGCTGCCCAACGACAAAGAAACATGAACAGGCACTCCATACGATGGAAATGAACATGCTGCGATGGACCCTCGGCTTGACAAGACTAGACCATGTCATGAATGAAGAGGTGTGAAACACACTCAAAGTCGCCCCAATCACTGAGAAAATGAGGGAATCGCGCCTGCGATGGTATGGACACGTGCTCTGCAGCAATGACACATCAATGGCAAAGACCGCCGGCCCCGTGGACGACCATTTACGCGCTGGCTGGATCGGCTGAAAGACGACACGCGCCTCGCAAAAGTCACCTGCCGAGATGCCGCAGACCGTACGAAGTGGAAAAATCGGTGCAAACAAGCAGACCCCACATAAGTGGGAAAATGCGAAGAAGAAGAAGATGAGTGTGAACAAACCCAATTCTATATTCTATCTTTACTGTAAGAAAATAATTCAACAATCTGTTGCATACCTTTGTAGAACAGTTTAATAACTGCATAATCTGCATTTGTCTGCAGACTATGCAGTTATTAAAGTGTCTTGCAAACATTATTTGTTTCTTACTACATCATCAAAGTTTCTTACTAAGTCATAGTATCCATTAGTAATGCCACTGTCTGCTCCCATTGTCAGACGTTATTGACTGAACACCTATTAGAAGAGATTACATCTTATTTAAAATAATGACATATTAATGAAGTAGATGACATTTTGTCTTTACTTCTGGGCAGGAAAAAATCTGGCACAATGCTCCAGTTCTGAAAATAAACCTACCAGGAAACTAGCATTAGATTTCACTGAGCTGCAGTGCTAATTTTACCTAAAGATATACAGTACCAGACCTGTCTCATTAACGCAGCTCTTTTGCTATTAAGAGATTCTTAAAATGTTTGCACTTGTGGAAGACAAGTCCCCAGTGCCTCCATTTCACACTTAATAAACTTAGATGAAATTAATGAATTTAAAATACATTTTCCACAGGTCTTCAACATCTTCATGATATTAATGTGTTCATTAAAATTTAGGACATACCTTTTACATTTGGAAGAAAATTAATAAATGTGAGACTTGAAATCTAGCCTCTGTATGTTCAAAATAAAAGCTTTGTAGAAAGAAATCTTTCCATTCTGCATTCTATGTTGATCTCTGCTCCTTTCTGACAGCCTTTGGTTTTCATGCCGGTTAGGTATTTTAACACCCAGCAGTGTACATAATAGCATCGGTTTTGCCCACTATGGACACCTGCTATGACAGCACTGTGGTACTACAAACCATAATCTTTTCTTACCTGTCACCAGACATGAACAATCTTTTTCAGAAGGTATTGGAATTGTTCTTCTTCAAGTTCAAGTTAGCATATCTTCATGTTCGTGATTACAGTAATGGAATTCAAGTCAATATGACATGCAACACCAATACCATTGTATATATATCCATTTTCCAATTGCTTTATCCTACACAGCACTGAGGGGCAGCCTAAACCTATCCCAGCAAGCAAGTTCAACAACACATATTTAAAGGTTATTCATGAAATTATGAAGGAAGTTAATTCCCTCTGCTTTCTGAGGTCGTAGAACTAGGATAGTAGGATTGTGAAACCAGGTTGTAGTTCAGATGTTCTAGAATGAAGTAGGACCCACAGCCTACTGAACTGGTGTGCTGTTGTACAGCAGCTTAACGTCACATTATCATATCCCACTGCTTTCCACTGAGGGCTTTACACAGCTGAGTCAGCAAGCCAGGATAATGTTTAAACAGCATTCAGTATATAGTTATGTTCAGTTTGAGGCCCACACTTGCAATCATGAGCCAAGTATGTTTCCTCATCAGCAAATACACAAGGCACAAGATGCTGTGGAGCAGGATCCAGCATCCACCTGACTCTTTCATTAGCTTTACTGTGGTCTCATATGTGATCAAATTCTGTGACACCCATCTAGCAGAAACTCTTGACAGGCTAGGATGTTCTTGGATAATGGACTCAGTTAGTTCCAACAGAAATGTGAGACTCTTTTGCACATTCTGTTTAATTCTTTGTTTCTACACAGTGGAAAACTAGGATACTGACGTGTATTTGAGTGCCATGTCAGCACTCAGATGTTATCAGGCTTTCTACAGTAGAGGTTGCTTTTAGGCTGTTTGGGTACAAAGTTCATCTGAACCAAAGTCATCTTGTATCAGTTACCTACAATGTGTAACCTTCTTCATTCAGAATACTAAGGAGCAGCTTCTTCTACCTCAACAGCTATGCATCTATGGATTTGTTTGGCACCACATCCGTCTTTGCAAAAGACTTTGATAACTACATGTTACTCAAGCTTTGAAAACATTATCTTTCAGTGAACCTAGGAGAAACAGAATATGGCATTAGTAGATTACTTTTATCATCCACCGATGATGATTAAAGTGCAAAAAGAAACATGAACATGCAATTTGAACCAGAAAATAGTCGCAGTCTAAGCAATTGAATAAAAAAAATGTCTAGAATAGCTCTCATATAGATTTACAAATAAAGGCGCGTGCTGCAATAAAAAATATAGTGCAATGCATTCCTAATTCCTATATGTGGTGCACATGAGAACTGCTAATTAGATGAGACTGAATCTCATTTTTAACCACAGAAATGAAACAAAAGACGAAATCACATCTGATGTCAATTCTATAAATCTCCAACAGAGAGCACTGCTGAATATATTTTCTTGTCTACACACTGGTTTCCCAGGGAGGAATTAGCAGTTTGACTAGTTTGTTTATGAAGGTTTTCTATGGTACATTTTCCCAAGATTTTCCCTTGGTTATAAAATATTTTCTTTCATTTGTCATGGCTGGATGTGATTTGTGCCTTCATTTACAATATCCCCACACGCTGTACACTGATATTGCTTTGCTTTACCGCGCTTTTACCAAAGAACATCACAGTACGATTCAATTATGTGTTTCCACACGGTGGAAATTGAGGATACTAAAGTGCATTTTAGTTTTACTGGGGTTTGTTTTTCATTATTTGAGAGAAGAACAATAACAAAGCATATTCACCATTAACAATACATTTATCTTCCACTGCGTCAATGATGACTACAGGTCATCATTGACGCAGGTATTGTACTTTCCTATACCGTTGGTCAGCTCTGAAATAAGAGCGATGAAATATAAAATTACATATAATTTTCAGTAAAGTTTCAGTTTAATTAAATTTCATATAAATTATTATTGAATTCTGAGACTAACTAGGCTGAAGGCTTATTGTTGTGTGCAATCTTTCAACAAATTAAAATCTTCTCTATTTTATTTTTTTCTTTGCATTTTAATTTTAATGTGAGTTTTGCTTATCTGAGTTTACTTTAATCCGATATGATACCTTGAGAAGCGAAGGATGAAATGGTGCTTTATGAATTAATTTTGTTGATTGATTGCAGGAGCCTGCTTCGTACTGTCAAGCTCTGATGTGCTGAGTTCCAGTCTCTGACTAACCACAGAGGCGTAGGACTCTGCTTCAAGCTCTCACGTGGATATTCACTGGTCTAAGGGTAGGATTGGCCTAAAGGACAACCAAGTTTTTGGACAAACTGAGAAACTTGGGCCAGGTCTGTGGCTAGCTTCCTCTTTGCTGATGGTAGATGTTTGGTAATCCTAAATTGTATCATGAATTGTATGATGCCCTAAGATAACATGGAGTTATACCACTGCCTCACACATGCACAATAGAACCTTAAGATATACCATGCTACATTTCACAGAGACCCAGTGCAGTTTACAGAGGACCGGGGTCATGTGCTGATTCGGTGTAGTTTTAGTTAGCAAATGCAATTGCTGGATTTACTGAAATGTATTGAGTAATTTAGTAGATATTGTCTAATATTGATTAAGTGGAGGCTACTATATACAGTATAATTAGGCGCCAGATAGAGTAAAGGGCCTTGATAAATACTCACTATCGCGTATTGCATCAGTCCCCACGTTTTACTATTAATGCTAATTTCTTTTTTCTAGTTTCTTTAAGTGATAAAAAACAGGTAAAACATTTAAGTCTTCTGACTTATAGTATGTAAGGTGGAACACTTTCCTGGCCAGTGATGTTTCTTTCTCATCACTAGATGGCAGTGAGGCCTTATGAATTTATCCCTCTGCTTTCAAGAGCCAGACGCACCAAAGGGGGCACAGGAGTTCAGAATTCGGATTGCTTATTTCCGCCATACAGTAAGTCACAGCATTCTTTTAGTGGAGACTGGTATTCTGCTGAAGGTAGAAGGCTAGCATCTGAAAATGAGAAAGAAAAATAACTAAGGAAACCAGCTGCTGCCAAGGTTATTCACAAAACACGAAATAGATTTTTTCTCTCTGTCTCACTGTTTCTCTTTATATCTTTTTTCCACACTTCTCCTTCCCTTAAACTCATTTTTCCTGCCTGTCTGATCTCTCAAGCTGACAGAACATACCTGTAACCCTGTTATTTGAGAAAAGATGAGAGATCCTAAAATACAAAGCATCAGCAGACCACTTCCACCACTGTAGGGGAAGCACTGAGCCAGGGCAGTCAAGAATTCTCGAAGCTTCTAGAACATTCTCAGGGGCCCAAAGCTCCTTAAATTGTCCCATAATTTGTGCAAGTGTTACTCATCTGTAACAGATCACCCTTGGATGGTAGTGGAGCCTGCACATGAAACCAACCCTAATATGGGAGATTAATGGTACACTTCCTTCCCTACCCTCTAGTCACCCCTAAATCCGCATGTTTAACTCCACAAAATGAGGAGAGTAAATACCTCACCCTCACGTTTAGGCCAGTCCGCTCTTACCACCCTTCTTTCTAACTGGTGGGCTGGCATGGCAACGATCGAGGCTGCTACTAATTAAGATAACTCTTGACTTTACTTTTACCCCCCATATAACCTCACTGTCCCGAGTGACGGTGAGGATTAGGTTAGACAACCTCTGTGTCCTCAGTGATTGCTTTTATAGAGAACCGGTGTCTCCCAGATGCAGCCTGGTCCCTTATTCCCAAGGAATGTGTTTCTGGGACTGCATTAACACTGCCCTTTGGCGTTCAGCCCCGTTTCTACAGTCCCATCCAGGCCACCCTTCTCCATGCACACAAGCGACCCCCTAGCTTCGGGACAGATTGAACTGGCTGTCAATCTAAAACCATGGTTGCAAATACAGTAAGGCTACGGCACTGCCTGAGTCGACGAGGGCCTGGACCATCTTCCTGCTAATCCTGGCTGTGACTTCAAGTACCAGAGTGGACATGTTATTCTGTGCTACACGTTTAGAATGTGAAACTAGAGCCTGCGTTAGGCCAACACTACCATCCGCAGGTTCCAGACTGGCAGGGCAAGTTGCCGACCTGTGTCTGCATTCTCCACACGTATAAAAGCAACGTTTCTTTTCCTGCGAGGAACCCCTGGTAAATCCTGCTGGATATAGTTTGGGAAAACTTTTATCTCCTTTCCCTGATCTTAACCCTTTAGTCAGTTTGGCTTTTCTACCACTCAGCTTGGGCCCTGATTTGAGTCTGTGCAATTGACTCCTAAGACCTACATCTCTTACACCCAGATTAGCCCTGCTCCAGTAACTGGTCACATCTCCCTGCCTGGCAAGCTCTTGTGCCTCAATGTTTCTCTCTACCAGTGACATAAAATTACTGACGTTCTAGGGTGCACCATGTCCTACAATGTGTCTTAAGTCAGCTGGAAGTCTGAGGAGCTATGTGCCCAATACCGGCAATTCCCTGACTTTAGCTGCTGAATTCATTTCAGTTGAAGACGTTTTCTAGCTAGATGAATCAAATCAAACATCTGAGAGTTGGGCGAGACACCGGCTCAATATTTCCAGGCACGAAACTGTCGTGCCCTTACCTGATTAGTGACTCCCATTCTTGCCAAAATCTTACATTTCAAAAGGTTATACAGGGATGCTTCGGAAGCCTCAAGGTCAAAATATGCTTTCTGAGCTTGACCAGACAAAAATGGGGCCACTGTATATACCCACTGATCTATTTCCCAGCCCTGTTTCTCTGCAGTATACTCAAAAGGCACTAAATAGGCTTCAACATCACCACCATGGTCATGTTTTGTAGGACATGCGCTAGACATGCGCTAGACATGCAGCACTAAATTCCTTCCCCTTCTCTTCCACCCAAAACTCTGGACTAAGTGTGAGTTTAATTTGTTTTGGAGGCTCCTGGTAGCTCCCAGCTGGACTTCTGTCTCTTCCTCTTTATTTTTATTAATCTCTTGCTGGGTCCTGTTAGTTTCAAGTTGCACGGCAACAGCCTGAACCAGTGCCGTAATAGCCGCCTCCTTAGTCTTAACCAGAAAGGTAAAATTTCTGGAACCAAAAGTTGAAATGAGCTGTGTTCCACCTCTTCCAGTTAAGGGCAGAGCCAAACAGAGAGGTGTCTCGCCAGAGTCCTCGAGGGGAGTCCTCATCTCTCATGAGAATGTCCAGTTACCCGGGGCAACCGAGAATTGCGGGCCACAGCCGACCCCTGTGAAAAGTCATGAATGCACTGTCACGTCCTGCACTCGCCCTCGCAAACGCCACAACATTCCCAAACCCACTGTTTCACAATTTCATTCCTAACTGAACCCATCACATTCCCACAGGCACCAGATTTCACAGATTCTCACTCCTGAACCAATTGTCCAACCTCGTCCCTCTCCCTTTGCTATTTAAAGTTCCCTCATTCACCAAACCATGCTCACTATTGAAAAGCCTCCTTTAGAGTTTCCTAGTGTGCGTTTTGTCTTGTTGGATTTCCCGGTTTTTGGACTTAACTTTTCCCTTTC
The DNA here is from genome assembly GCF_055471065.1 of Atractosteus spatula. Taxonomy (NCBI): domain Eukaryota; kingdom Metazoa; phylum Chordata; class Actinopteri; order Semionotiformes; family Lepisosteidae; genus Atractosteus; species Atractosteus spatula. Next base: position 10,285,147 of record NC_142711.1, on the reverse strand, counting down.
GATCTCGTCTCTTGGATTTCACCTTTTGGATTGTCTTCTTGGTTTGTCTCGGCTCTTTCTGGTTTACTGATCACTAGCTTCTCCTTCTCCTTGCTTCTTGATTACGGTTTTGGATTGTTTGCCTCTGCATCCTGCAGAATTAATGGCTAAGCACAGGATCCTCGGAAAACTACCTGCCGGATCCCTGACACGCACCCACAATATTTTAATTCATGATCTGTCAGCCCCACTATTCCCTTGCTGCACCCTCACTTCGTTTTTAACTTAGGAATGATGTTTTTTTATTTCAGTATTGTATGTACAGCTTATCTGTTCCTTCAGTCCAAATAGCACCGGAAGCCACTAATTAGGTGAAATATGTAACAATATGTAACAACCACTAGGGCAGTGGCTCTGTGGCTAAGGATCTGCGCCTGTGGCTGGAAGGTTGCCGGTTTGTATCCTGTTGCTGGCAGAAGAAACTTACTCAGTTGGGCCCCTGAGCAAGGCCCTTCAACCCAGCTGCTCCAGTGGTGCTGTATAAATGGCTGACCCTGCGGCCCTGACCCAAAGCTTCTCTCTCCCCGTCTGTGTGCCTGTGTGTCCCATGGAGAGCAAGCTGGGGTATGTGAAAAGACAAATCCCTAATGCAAGAAATTGCATATGGCCAATAAAGTGATCTTATCTTATAGTTTTAGCAGTCCATTACATCTCTTAAAAAAGGCCTTTTTGGTAATGTGTTATGCAAAATCCTGCAAACTCAGGATTATTTCCAGTTATTGTGAATAAAAATGTCTCTAACTGACTGCATTCTGCACTTGATTGTGCCATGCTAACATCAACACCCTCTCACTGTAATGAAATACAGGTTGTGTGTTACATCACGGTTAATGTAATCACAGTTATATGATTTGTTACTACTAGAATGAGGAAGTTCCTTTTCAGCTGTGGGCTATCAGCAGATCCTTTCCACAGTAAATGTGAAGTTACAGTTGCTAACCAACATAGATATAAAAAGTAACAGTCCTGTATTATCTTGCACAATATCTAACCACTGGCTTCCATTTGCAGTAGACTGAATTCGTTCTACGCCCTCTTGCAATGTAGACAAAATGTCCCATACCTGCACCAGTTAGGTTCTGTCCCACAGGTCTTACAGGAACCCAAATAGGGCTGCACTGCTCCACCAAACTCAGACACAAATTCCCAGTGTAATGGGAGCCGGTCCTGACTCCCATGAAGTGTGTAGTTTAGGACCCTGTGCAGACGGTATAATCCAGAAGTGACTGGAGAAGGGCTACAGGGAAAACACGGTGAGGAATAGAAGGGATGGCCAACAGGGGGAGGTGCCAACAGTGCCGACAGTGATCCAGGTGCATGGGGGGAGCGCAGGCAAACGAGTCCAGATCCAAATAGGAAAATCGGGGCGCAGTCCATAATCCAAAACCGGGAGATCCATCCAAGACAAGACACGAATAAAAACAGAAAACGTGTACAAGGAACCTATGCCCTCAAGCCACGGATGTAGGGTGACTTGATGCTAGGTGGGCCTCCGGGCGTCCATCTTCCAATGCAGAGCCCTGAGCTTCAGAGGCACGAGGTTTAAATAATAGACGGGGAACAAGGGGCAGGTGAACGTGATAATGAAACTAAAATACAAAAGGGTCGGAGCGCCCTCTAGAGGAGGGATGATGATTGTGACACCCACCATGGAAGCCGAAGTGAAGTGAGGTGACAGTCAAGCTTGACCAAGCCAAGCTCCTTCCCCTAGCCAAGCTGAACACACTACCCCTGCCCCCTTCTGCTGTCATAACACCTACTTTTATCTGATCTGCTCCTCTTCTATTCTTATCCTTATTTCCCCATTCCTGTTGTCCCGTCTTCTCACTCGTCACCATCCTCAGTCTCCCCCAATGACCCAGGCCCATCTCTTCCCGATTTCTTTGCCTCTTCTCTCTCTTCCCATGCAAATGTCTTTCCTATGTTTCAGTTCAGGTGCTCCTTGGAGTTGCCAATTATCTTCAAACCTCTAAGATCTCTGACATCTGCAAGCTCTTCACAACTTCAACCTTTAACCACCACCTCACTCCTTATCTTCTAATTACTTCTGCTGCTGTTTCTCTCTTCTTCTCCGAATCCAACCTATTCCAGCTTTTCTTGGTATTCGTTTTTGTAATTACGTTTAAGAATGTTTTTAACGTTTATTTTTTCACTTGGAGGTTGTGTGCTAGATTCTGATTTAACGTGTCTTGATTTGAGACTGTTAGGCCATAAAAGGTGTTACTTTGGAAAGGATGCATATACTGGAAATATTATGTAATGTACAGTATGTGTTGTAAATTGCCTTGAATAAGGGCATCAGCTAATCAAATCATGACAACAGAACAGGTTCAAAGACTGTCATTGATATCCCACTATATTAATCTATTTCCTAGCATAACTCCTACAGTAAGATGTAAATACATGTAATTAAGTGTGAAATTCGCATAGCAGAATAGTACTTAATGTTAGTCTGTGTCAGCTGAAATGACTGAACTAAAAGTATATTAAAATACTTTACTATGTGATGTATAACAAAATGATTTGCACCCCGAATGGTTACAGGAGTTTCCTATGACAGTGTTAAAAACATTATACTCCTGTCTCGGGTGTTAAATACAGAATGTAATGCTATAATGTTGACTGGCTGAATAAATGACGTACTTATATGCTGCAAATTTTTAATTGTACAGACCAAAGTAATTAATTTCTTGAACAACGTACTGTGAGGTTATTGATTTTAAAATATATAATGGGTATTTCCTGGAGTGACACAGAAATAACATTTGTGACTAAAAGTAAATAAATGCATTTAAATATTACTATATTATACAGATTTATTACTAAATATATAGTAAATATTATGCATTGGATGTATTGTACGTTGCCTTGGATAAGGGTATCTGGTAATTAAATTACGATGATATCGATGAATCATAATGGAATGATGTCCAAACTAGAGGCCGTCATGGACAACGTCTCCCATCCCCTCTATGACAGGCTTGCAGGAATGAAGAGCACGTTCAGCAATAGACTGATTCATCCACGGTGCGACAGGGAGCGCTACAGGAGGTCATTCTTGCCTTCTGCCATAAGACTGTACAACGCATCCACCTTGCGTGTGGGCAGAGGCAACATTGACAGGGACCTGTTTCTGGACTGAACAGTAAACTTATACATCTGTTCTTTTTCTTTTCCCGTTTACAACCGTTTTTGTGCAGTATATGACAGGGACCCGTGCAATACATTTATATTTATATTCATATTGTGCAATACGACTTTTCTGTGTACTGTTCTGTTCTGGTTTGTTTTTTGTGTGTTCTGGACTGTGAGTAACTCTTCTTAGTGCACTTCTCACTGTACTGATTGTATTGTGTGTATTGTATTATTATTATTGTATCATTCGTTACACCGTGGCTGTGTTGTCTGTGTTAAGCTGCTGTTGCACTGCAGTTTCCCTCACGGGATCAATAAAGTATCTATCTATCTAACAATTACAAAATCAATTAATTGATTAACTAATCAAAAATTGATTAATTAATTTAATTGGATAAACAGGCAATCTTGAATTCTCACATAAAACGGATGTACCACTATAAAGAGACCAGATCCTCTGTTTCATGTTGAACAAAGACTTCAATAGCTGCATGTTTTACTCAAACAATTAATGAAAAAAAAACATGCACAGACTACCCCACATTATTGGGGTACCTGACTCACTGTAATACTGGAAGAAGGAAGAAGGAAGACAAAGGACATTTGTACAGGTATGTGCCATATTACTACTGAGTATTTGAGCCTTCCAGAGCTCGTTTTTGCTGGTTACGTTCTTCTTTTCCATACTGTTGTCAAGGCCATCACTGTGCAGGACGTGATCAGGGGACCTGCAACTCAATTTTTTAAGATCGGTGATTCTTCTTTTTGATGGAATTGATTTGTGTTTTGTTGGGTTGCGTGCTTAAGTTTGCTGAAGCAAAGGGTTAATTAAGAGACGTGGGAGCTACTGTAGCTCACCGGCCATATTTCTGGAGTCTTGACCCTGGCTTCTTTCATGAAACAGGCTGATACGATCTACAAATCAATCGCAGTGGCCACCAAATAAGCATTCCTCTTGTTGGTAACAGTTCTTATGCTTTTCGGATCTACGAAGAACAACACTTTCACAAGCAATCTTCAGCCGTGTTGAGCATCATGTTGAAATGACATAATGCCTTTACCCTATCTCTGGTCCATGCACCAGAAAAGCAGTCTCTCTAGAACTTTACCATCTGCTTGTTTAACTGTAAGAAATACACCTTATTTGTAGTCTTCTAGGTACCTTTCATCGTGTATTCCTTTCTCTCTGGAGCTAAAAGCGTTAAATGTTGCTTTATGTGTATACTTCATAAACCTTAAAGATTTATGCATTCTCACATTTTCCTAGTCTTGAAAAAGATTATCCAACCACAACTGTCCCCACTACAAAAAAGCTTTTAGGAAACATGTCATTACTCGTCCCTTTTCAAGGTAAGATTTTATATGAATTTCATATCAGCAGAATATAAAGGGCTATAAAATTGTCAGGCTTCACAATATGTGCTACCAGATTTAATGTAATTTTGGGAGAATAGAAATAAATGAACGACGTGATGTCACATAAAAGCAGGAGGGATGTTTTTAAAAGCATGCAGAGAAACAGTAGCTAAGTAGGCTTTTGAAGATGTCGTTTTGTATATTGCATTGCGCTTGTGAACATTTCTCTAGCAACCTGAAACACCTCTTCAGTTTATCAGTTTCTAAAAATTAATTTAGTCCATGTCAGTATTGATACATTTTGTTTAAAAGGAAAATTAACAAACCAGGGGTGCACATAGGCAGGAAATGCAATGTTCTGACTATTTTTCTACCTCAGTCACTTCAATAAAGCACGCACTTGGGTTCAAGATGATTTGCAAACGATGGACGACACAACTACAGTATGTTGTAAAACACAGAACAAATGTGTGGCATTCGGCAACATACACCCTCCAATTCCCAGTCTGAGACTGTAAGATTGCGATGTGCGGTTCAAACACTTTTCAACCGAACGTGTTTGACTTTCGCAAAGTGAACAGCCCGGACCAGCACAGCACATCCGCGCCTCTGCCGAGGCAGTCTTCCTACCAGACCGCGTCTGTCGTCACGGCTGGGCTTTGACAACTACTCTTGCTTTGTCGCTGTTCGTTTGAAGGCGTTTTTGACGTAAACTTAGTCCATTTAAAATTCAGTCCGTTGTTTTTTTTCTGAAGCGTTGCTTGGTGTGAAATCACGGACCTCCATTGTGCTCATGTATCTTCGGGTGAGCAGAGTCACTCCCACATAGGCGTCAGGCGCGCTCTCCTGAATTTCATCAAGGCCATTCAAGGGTCTCTGCAGAGACGCGAGCTCCCCACTAACCCCATCTCAGCACAACGGCGCTTGAATTACCGGCTGGATCGACTTGGGGAGGGGGGAAGCCAGGAGGGGGAAAAAAAACAACTTGGGAAAAAAGACCCTTAACAATCTGCAAAGAGATGCACACACAGAAAATTCTGATTCGCCCGAAAATATTTACTGGATTACATTAAACATTTTTTTTAAACTTCTGAATGTGCTGAATGTACATGGAGTATCCCAAGCCTTTATCCCTGTGATTCCTGTTTAAATCCGATTGGGCATCGGACCACTTAGGGGGAAAACTGCTTCCCATCAACCAGGGTGGACTATCCTTATAGACCGAAGTCTTGCTTTTATTACGTTAGTGAAAATGAGTTGTTGCACCGGACGATGCGCGCTGATCTTCCTATGCACTTTCCAGCTGGTGAGTAAGACTGCCTTTTTGTTTTCTCATTCTTACATGTGCAAGATGTTCGTCCAGCGATCGTAAACATACGACCCATTCCTAGGGCATGGCTATACACAATTCTTTTTTTAAAAAAACAGACACTATACACAATAGTCCATATTTGATTATAGCAAAGAGGCAGATGAGGAGCTTGAAAGCTTATCTTTGTGGTACAGCACAGTTCACATCAGTGAAAGATAACGGCGCTCTTTGGGAAAATAAAGGGCAGTCATATACTGTATAAATCGGATCTCTCGCTTCCTGTATCTTTGTGCATAAGGCGAAAACAACTTTATGGCGTTTTTTTTCCCCCCAGAAGTATTATTTCTTTGTTTCTTTTGGACTACGTTTTCAATATGCAGTGCAAGCGGTGATCACTGTAACTTAATACGTGCGTCGAGTCTTGCTAATTAACAGTAAACATTCTATGCATAAATTAAACTATTTTATTAACACAGCTGGGTCCTTGCAATGCTGCTGTCTGAGAGTGATCGGAGTTGTGGTAAATATGACTACTCTTATCAAAACAAAAGTGTGACGGATCAAGTCAGGGGAGAAGTGGTAGATTTTTTTTCTGTGAATAATACGAAGCGCGGTTAATAAATAATCTGCTCTTTTTTTTTAACGGCACTGAAAATCGAAATCGCCGTGGAAGGCGCCTGTGATTTCAGTTTTAGCAATGTATACAATAGGTCCAGATGTACAGTAGCTGTAACAAAGAGAAACTCGCAAAACAAAGATACCTCATGTGCATTTAAGAGATTAGTTTTTACAGCCACACACACTTTATTACCAAAACTATGGACCAGTGTTTGAAGGCAAAGCGATCAGTTGCAGGTAGAATATTTAATCGTGGTTCCTTTGTTTACATTGCGACCGTTAGGTACTGTATAGTACAGTGATTGATGTACACTGTACAATGTGGAATCCGTGCTTTTTGCTCAATGAGCGGCGATCTGCTTTGGGCTTAGTGGAATAAATAAACTATTTAAATTGCAATACAATAAAGCTGATCTTCGTTAAAAGGAAATGGTTTTCGATATTTAAAAAAAAGATCACGGAGTAAAATCTTCTAGGATGGTCATTCTTTTTAAGTTGCAGGAAGAATGATAGCCATCATCATCTATCCCGTAGAGAGATATTGGTTATCGGAAGCTTTCATTGGTTAAGCAACATAATTACTAGAATCAAGTTGTCAAAATTACTGTTTTTTAGAATATTTAAATACTCTTTCCTGGTTCTCTTGGAAATTAATCAGAAATATTTACTTCCCGTTTCACAAATTTTTAATCTGTTAATTGAAGTCGTAGATGCTACTGGGCAGCAGTATAGGGAGGAATACTTTCATGAACTTGATTTTTGTGTAGAGTAATGGCTTTTTTTACAGAGGTGATTTCTTTGTGAATGTGCTACACGAGAAATTCTTCACGAATTCAAACACTATTTGGCGCTTTTATTATCTAGGTAATATATAAATAGATATTTAATGACCATGACATCTTGTTCAGTTAATTAATATTAAAATGCTGCCTGAAGTATTAAGAATCGTATGCTATGCTTTATTCTAAAGGATTGCCCCACGAGGTGGATGAAATAGTTCTTCTCCAAATGTAAAGTACTTTGGCATCCTTTGAGACAGAAAGCGCTTTAAAAATGTGGATATGAACTATTATCATATAGAACCTTTTTGCGGGTTTTGAAACAATACGGAGAAATATTTCAGGTCTTGAGCTTTACAGAGCAACTGGATTTTGTTGTTTGTGTACTTAACTCCAGTTTAAAATTCTCACGTTACATTAATCCATTGAAGTAGACTGTAACATCTATTCCATGTGACATAAACGTCTGATAACGATAAAATGTTTCAAGTGATTTTTAGCATGAATAGGGCTGATGTTAATGTAGGATTAGAATGTACAGTCTTTTGGCATGATTGTTTTGTTGCTCACCCTGGAAAAGCCTGGAGTCTGGAAGCCAGCAATGTCAGTGGGTACTCAATATCTCAGAACTACATCTTTTAAGCACATCTCAAAACCAGAGCCACACTTGTTACAAAAGATCCTTCTGATTAATGTTTCATGTCCCATAGATGAGGTGCTGTTTTTTTCAAAGATTAAACAAGAGACATTTTCCTGTAAGAAAACAGAAGAGGGATATAGTGCCATATGAACTTAGGACAAAGGAATTTAAGTCCTTTTAAAATGTCTCTTCTTTACATGAAGTGTAATACCATTTTAATACTGCTTTAGAGTGTGTGTGACCTCCAGTAATGTGGTAATCTGGTGCAGAACATTGTGCACATAATGGAATGAAACCCATTTTATTATAATCTTCTCATGCTGGTTGTTTTAAGATCCACATTCTATGGACCCTGTAAAGATTTGCCACACCTTTGTGATTTTGTGACTTTTACAATTTTATTAACTTATACATATAAATATTGTCTTCACATTTTGTCCTTTTAACACCAAAAAGGAATACGTAACATCGGTTGTAGTAGGAGCATATCCTACAGCCCAGTATGTACAGTATGTTTTTAAATGAAAACCTTTTGGCCATTTAATGGATCTTCTCAGTTAATTATTGTAAAAATTGGGTTGTGTATTGAAAAATCAAAACATGTTTTGCAGTCACTTTCATGTCATTCTTTTCGGTTAAGAAAACACAGAACTGAGGTTGTAGTAAGTTCTGAAGGAAGAGAAAGTTCTGTCAGTAAAAACAGTAATTTTGAGAACCTAATCTGGATTAGCCATTGTTTTTAAGTGAGATAAACGTAGATAGTGGGCAATGCTTTGTAAAGGGGGAATAATGTTTAGTTTGTTACATGTATGAAACATAGACATGATTAAGCACTGTGGAATATCTCTGTTGGATTTTTCCTGTCTTCAAAGATGCTGGCGTATAGAAAAACAAAAAACAGCCTTTATTAAAATAACACGGTGATATCATCTTGGTCTAACAGACATGAGTAACACTACAGCATTACCTATCCCGTCTCCATTCTCCTTCACTGGTCTCCTTCAGAATAGCAACATTCATGTGGAAATGTGTTCTGTGCTCCATCTAAACATGGTTAGAAGAACTACACAATTTCCATACATTACTGGCTATTATTAACCAATGTATGAAAAACAATACAGCTAGCAATGTGTAAAATAAAATTAACAAAGCTTAATGGCTAATACCGAATAACAAGGGAAGCAGAAGATGTTTACTGACCAAAGCACAAAATCTGCCATCCACAAATCAGTTTTAATACAGTTAGAAGTCTTTCGCCTTCTGTGCCTTCTGTCATTCCCGCTGTAATGAAATTGAAAGCCCTTGTTATTCGGTGGTTTACTCTGAGTAATGTGACTGGAGCCATGGAACTGCGCTGGGTAGCCTGTGAAGTGGTGATGTTCCATGTCTGCAAGGCAGGACAGGCGCAGCTGTGCTTTCTGGCCATAAATATACAGTTAACTGTACACAGTGGGTGAGGTGACACTTTGATACCAGCGGGAGCCGTAGATATATTGCGTTTATATAAAGAATAAATCTCCTGCGTCGTCCGGTGAAAGCAGTTGTTGTGGAGCAGTCAGGTTTGTCTTGCTCCGTTCAGTGTAAAGTCCCGGGTTTCTAAGTGAAGGCCTTACCTTCTGTTGTGTCAGCTGCTGCTTTATTCCCCACGGTCAAATGTTCCCTTGAACACAAACGAACGCCTTAAAACGCACACCTGCAACTGAACATGCACACCTGAACTGAACAACTGAACATGCTGCTGCTGTGAGATAACTGATATATCGTAAATATTGTTTTGTTCTGAACTCTACAATTCAGGTAGTTGTCACCAAACATCACTGGCTTTGTTGCTTTCTTGGGACAAGATTGCAGCTGGAATTTGTTATTATTATCATCATTGTTATTATTATTTTTTGTATTTAGCGGACGACCTTAACCAGGGTGACATACATATACAGTATATTAAATTTATATGAGAAGCAGTAAGTACAAGGAACAACTACTGTATGTAAATACAGTGAAAAAAGAAAATGGCAGGTACAGTAGGCTAAAACAAGCTGGTAGTTGAATACAAGAGCTGCGCTAGGCGAAACAGTAGGAAACCAATGTACAGATAGTGTGGACACCGTACAGTACCGATAGGGCATTGATGTATTATATGTATTAATTCCATGTTAGTACTGAACAAGCACAATAAGCAAATTATGCTGCCTGTTTGAGGGTTTTAAGAACATAAATGTGGTAGAATGTAAATCAGACCTGGGAAATGCTGTTTTATTGTAATGTTATTTTTTGCTTAATAAATCTGGCTAAGAAGCATTTTAATGTCATGCTGCTGCTCATGAAAATGAATAGGGTGGTTTGAGATATTACTCACAGAGATGGATAGATAATTTTGTGGCCTCTGGCTCTTTATTTTAGGGTTTTAAAACACAAGCGGTTGACACTTTTAATTGTATCAGACTGTAGTATATCAATTTGAAGAGGAGCAATGTTTCAGTTAACTGAAAAAAAAGCATCTATTTGGAAGACCCTCAATTTTTACTAATCATGTTTGCAGTATTTCTAGACAACATAATTGAAAGAGCTCTACACTCGCTATGACTGTGGAGTTTTTAATCTAAATGTTTAAAGCATAGCTATCCAATCATGGTCCTGGAGGGCCTGTATGTCTGCATGTTTCACTCCAACTTGGTACTTAACAAAATAAACAAGCTCGTTATTGGCTTAATTGGAGAAATTTGACAAATTCCTCCCAGCTTTTCAGATACCGCGGCTTTAAAAAGAGAATTTGAAAAGGCAGACACACCAAGCCCGTGGGACAAGGATTGAACCCTGCTCTTTGTCAAAGAGGAATATACCACAGATTTAAATGTGAGTTGGTTTTAAGGACGATACAGTAGTCCAGACCGTGAGGACTGTCACCAATTAGCGAGCAAAAGTTCAACTTGCCAAAGCTGACTTAAAGGGAAAAATCCACTGTAAGTGTGTGTGGATCAGTTTCACCTGCAGTAGAGGATCCCTGTTGGTGCTTTTTGTACCTGCTCTTCAGCTGTCAAGACTGGGAGCTCTGAGGGTCCTCAGGGCTTCTTACCAGGCAAGATGGCACGATGCCGGAGCCATCTGTTTCCATGTTAGCTTAGGCCGCGAATGTCATGCATCCTCTCCCAACTGCACCTCATCATGTAGTTCTTCGTGGCCTATATTTAGCTTCTAGCTCTGTGGGCAGATGTGTTAAATGTGTGGTTTGTCCAATTTAACATGGCATCATCATTGGGGATTTTTAGAGTGGGATGTCAGTTAAACCTGAAGTGGATCGTTTTCAAGCCCCCGTTTGGATGGCTGTTTAAGCACAGGGGTGAGGGGGATACAGGACACAAGTGAGCTGAGTGCCTACATGAATGCAATCATTTAATAAGAGATTTACCCCTTGGAAATATGGAAAGAAATGTAAAATAAGGGAGAACTCATCGATTCTTTTTTTAATGAATTTACTTAAGGCCACGATGCTGATTTATCTTTTTTTTCCCTTGACTCTTCATTTTGTAGTGTAATTTAAGACCCTGGTAGACCCTGATGCTCTTGTTAGTTGAGATCTTCAAAGGAAAACATCTGTTGTCTGTTTTGCAAGGAAATAAAAAATGTATGGAATAAACTGAGTGGAAATGTGTTACAGTAATAGAACTGTATTCTGTGCACCACGAGTATAAAGATAGAGTTCTCTGTTATGCTTCTGATGCCTTAAGAAGAAATAAAAATAGCTAACGATGTCTTGCTTATGATTTGTAGCCTCCTGGTTCCAGCTTTCTTTGTTAATTAATTGAATAAACCACTAACCATGTTTTGAAAGTCTTAATCACTTAATTGCAATTATTAAACCTGTACTCAGATGACCCTGTGACTGTTTGCTAACCCATTTAACCTTGTGGTGACCCTGACTCTGAGCCAATAACACGCTTCTGCTTTATAACTGACAGAAGACGACTTGCTGTAAATGAGCACAAGAATGGCTCACTCTACGAAGGAGTATCAGGCTTCTCGAAATGCCTGCTGTGTTACTTGTCAAAAGTTAATATTTTATATTTTACTTGAACTTCGCCTATCTGTTGCTGTTGGGAGGGTCGTGAACCAGTCTACCTCTTGCTGGAAAGATGAAGCTTCAGTCTACTCAACTGTCAGAATTAGTTTAAGAGCTGCCCACAAACAGGATACCTACTGTAGCTAGGACATCAATCATCAATTCTTCCACATCTTGGAAAACTAAACTGGAAAGGTTTATATTGGACATCACGTCAGGTTTTTAAAACGTAAACAAATCATTTTAGGGAAGGTTTTATGTTAGGAGACCCTGTTCTAATTTAAAATTAAAATAGCAGTAAACATACAGCACCGTATTGCATTCCCAACCAGTCTCTGGATTTGTCTGTTCTGTTTGTGAATGTTCATTATGAAAGCACAACAGCAATTTGGGATTTCTTTATTTTTTTCTAACTATATTTTGAATATAAGCTTCATATGATTTGTGATAATACTCACTATACTGAAATCCCCTTGAAGAGAACTAAGGCTTTAATATTTAAGGCCACTTACCTTTTTTCCACCATGAGAAGCGACCATGTGGCAGATGATTGGTTGGAATCTATTCAAGTCAGAGTAATTAGCTTCAGTGAATCGATAGAACCCAAGGGACATCGTCGTTCTCCATTCAGCTGAGGTGCTTTTCAAAAACATTTGCAGGATACTGAGGATGGAGGGGATTTCTCCAGGGAGAATTTGTATTAGGTTTAACACCTGAGCTTTCTGGGGGGTGTAATTTCAAATGGCCTGTTAATTACTTTGAATTCTATATTGCTTGCACATTTCAGATGGCTATCTAATCCATCCAACTGTCCATTTTCTATATGACATCCAATACAGGGATGTGGAGGGTCCGGAGCCTATCCCAGCAATGGGCACAAGGCAGGGTACACCCTGGATGGGACGCCAGTCTGTCGCAGGCCACACACAGACACTGCCAATTAACCTGTCCTTAGACTGTGTGGGAGGACACCAGAGCACCCGGAGGAAACCCACACAGACACAGGGAGGACATATAAACTCCATGCAAATAACACCCCACGACTGGAATCAAACCCAGGGCTCCAGACCTGCAAGGCAGCAATGCTAACCGCTGCGTCACAGTGCTGCCCAGCTATCTAATCTATTGATTTAATTTGAAATATATCCACTATTTCATGTTGAGGGTGAGTTTGCTTGACAAAGAAATCCTTGAGGTATATCTTGGTAACCACTATATTAGGGCACACATTTTATGGGTCTGGTCACACTAACGACAGGAGTGATAGTTTTATGTTAGGGCATTCCCTCAGACTTTTAAAACTTTTTAACACCACTTAGCTGCATGATAAATTCTTTGAGATGTGCCTCATTAGCTAGTTTCACAGATTAGTGGCTGGCTGTTTTCCGCAGGGGAATGGAAAATATTAGACCTCAGGGCTGTTCCAAACAGAAGAAAGATAGAGGCTTCCAATGAATTCCACAAAGGCACATTTTTAATTTTAATGGTCACTTTTAACAGAAAGCACAGGGGGTTGAACGCTGAAGATGTATTATCAGTTTATAAGGACACTTGTCTAGCTGAAGCAAAGTGGTGCATTTAAAAAATATCAAACGCTTCCAAGTTTGATAAAATGTGTTTATGTGCAAGCTGTTAAAGTCACAGCTGACAGTGTAAAGAAATAGTTTACACCTTGCTGGAACTTCTAGGTGATACTGTGAATTGAAGTTCTATAAACATTTAAAATATGTTACAGTGAACCTTGTATTAGATACAGGGCTTCAGGGGACAAAAGCACTTAATTAAAAATAACTTCCTGTTGATCCTGGAATTTGATATTGAAAATTAATACATACAAATACAGTTCTTTAAAATATTTTCCTATATTTGAAATATTGTCTGATTAATAAACATTATTAGTGCATATAATAATTAATCATTCTTTCTTTGGTTAATACTTCTACCCAAGTGTATAATTCATATAATAACAAATATATAAATTGTACATTGATATATTATTTTATGTTAACAATATTTTTAATTAATACATATGTAATGATACAGAATGTTTTATTTAAAGAGGTGGATTTCAGTCTGCAATTTCTTTTAAAGGTTGCAACTGCAGAACATCAGTGGCATAATGGAATTGACCTGCCTTTGTTACAGAATTGTCTTTCCTCTCTACTTCAGAGATTGAGATCATGAACAGGTGTTTATGTTTGCTGAGTGCCGAGTGCATGACAGCTGGCACAAAGGCAATTTGCAGATTTCATGTTGCGGAAGAAGAGCCATACAAGTGATTTTTCCTTGAACGTTATCAATGATTAATACCATACCATGCTACAAAGTAGAAAGAAGAGAAAAGACTGATTCTGAAATGCAGCTGCCTTCTTCTTGAAAAGAAACTGTTTTCTCTTTCTAATATTCAGCATCGTATTTAGAATCTCCAGAAATGTTCCTTATACCCGCCCAATTAGGAATACCCTTCCTGTGACAAGTGAGGAAGAGGAGGCAGACACCTCTGATCCTCTTGCCTCTGAGCTGCTCGCCTCTGAACATGTCACAGGCAGCGCAGTCCGCAGGTCTATAAAATCTTTGAGCTCTATAAAAACCTGATGATTGAAAAGACAGAACAGATAACGGGATATATTACAGATAATGTAATTGTAATTACCTCCTTAATAGCGGGGTGTGTAGCTATAGCAGGAGGGGAAGCAGCCATGTTTTACAAGATAAACAAGATAAGAATTATTTTTCTATTTCATGTTCTATTTATTTTATTTACTTTTATGCATATCTCTTTTCGTTTTATTAGTGAAGGCTGTGAAGCAATATTGCCAAATGAGTTTCCCAAGTTTAGGATAATGAAGGTCTTCGAAAGGCCTGAGGTTCAGCTCCGCAGAAGGAGAAGCGATTCCCTCTCTGTCCAGATGAGTGTGCTTGGCTGCAACGGTCACCGTGTGGCTGATAGCGGGGCTCGGGGAATGTGGGTCGCGACACGACCCCCGATCATGACCCCCAAAGGCGGAGGTCATCCTGGCTTCTTCGGGTCCACTTTTTGCCTGAGCCACTCGAGAAGTCCGGCAGTCTCCTGTAACTGGTACATTGACACAGCTCCCCACTCACCCTTGTTTAAGAGAACCCATACTGTATAGTCAACATAATGCAGATAAGCAGGCTCCCACAGCTGAAACATTGTGTTTTCTTTCTTCTCTTTTCAGCATGGAAGAAACCTATTACTTCTTCCTCATAAGTATGCAGATATGAATCTGCAAATATCAGGTTCTGAATCTGCAGGTGTAAATCGCAAATGAGAAGACTTTCTAACTATTGAACTAACAAAGGCGGTAGTTAGTGCCAGTGCACTTGTGTTCAACCCCACACCCAATGCTAAGCTTTGCATGTGCAAGGTCTAATAGCTGTTGGGTTCTGCAGTTATACTGCATTTGATATGATCTGGCTTTTAATTTCTACAACATTTCTTTTTTTTTTTGGCCAGGAAGTGGGTTTTGTAAACAGAGCTGTATTTTGTGAAGGCCTTAGCTTTGAGACCTAGCTTTTCGTAGTGGAAACAGTATTTTTGTTAAGATGTTTTTATGTGTATAAAACACATTACAAACTGTTAGACTTTTCTCTTTGAAATCCTCCATAATTACAGAAATACAGGCGCATGATGTGACATTATTAAATGGTTTTATTAAGGTCATTCTTTCTGCTGAATCATCAATCAAGATTTTTTAAGTAATGGTCTCAGTCACACCATGTCAGACACACCTATTGTGTACCAGTCTAATTATATTTTAATGACAGAGAAAATCTGCGCCTTTGGTGATGAAAGAGCTACAGATCAGTCATTTAAATGACCTGTCAAAGGCACATTTTTTATTGGTTAAAAATAACTTCTTGACTGATGAACTGGCCTCAGATGGCCAGATTGCAAGACAAATGGAAAAGTAAAAATAGCCTGATAAATCTAACACTGAATGGCAAAAACTAGATTGTACAGTATATTACTCAATGAAGAACACATCAAAAAAGTTCCAGGCCAGTGGAGGTTACTCACTATATCATGTTTGTTGACACCATATCTTAAAATCCTGTCAGGATTGTTGTTCAGAGATTCCGGCAAAACAAAATTTGCAGTATTTTTTGGCATAAACCCATTAATCCCACTTACGAAAATAGGGTTGTGAGTTTTTGTTCTTGTACAGTGTGAACCTAAAGCAAAGGTTTGATGTGATTTTAATACCTTTAACTGTGCATATTCTGTTTCCTAGAGTCTAAGTTATATTTGACATTTTTATCAGGTTCTTCTGGGTTTTACCTGACCTTGCATGGTTTTGTTTACCAGGTAATGTTTGCAGTGTTTGTACATCATTTAACATCAGCATATCTCTTTGCGGCATGCTAGTTTTTAAATTGTGCTTTACTGTTCAGTTTTAGATATCAGAAGGGATCAATGGCTGTTTTGTATTCTGTCTGAGGTTCTTGTTCTTGGTTTCTATGCTGAAGGATATTTTTAAAAGTAATAAGATGCGCAGTCTTGATAGCAATATTAATTTTTACTGGTCAGCACCTCATCGGTTTTGGGTATATGTTCTTTTTTTCTCCTTTCTGGACAGTCTTGAAACACAGGGCCCAGAACACAGTTGACCTGAAATGTTCCAGTTTCTTATGTTTTTGAAATAGAACTTGCTCCGAAGTGCAAGGCTGTGGGTAAACCAAAAAAAAAATCACATAAACCAAACAAAAGTCACAAAAATAAAAGGAAATGTAAAAAGAAAACCTTATTATGGTGAAAGATTCTAAATGCAATCAGTTTTGGCACCCAGATGATTTTGTTTTAGCTAATCGGAACATGCCAGAAATATTTGTAGTGATATGGCAAGCAAAACCACATCAATAAAAATGTTAGTGGAAAACTGCACAGTTCCCTTTTATACTGCGATATTCTATTTGAATTCAATTGACACTCATTTAAAAGCTGTAGTTGGAAGTCACAGTTATGGCGACATTAGGAGGAGCATTGTTTAGGTGCTCCCTAACCTAAATCTGATTGATTTATCACTTTTCATAACCACTTATCCAGTTTGGGGTCACAGAGGCCTGGAGCCTAAGCCAGGCAGTGTTGAATGCAAGGCAGGATACACCCTGGACAGAATGCCAGTCCATCGCTGGGCACACACAGAGACATTCACACCAGGCCCAAGTTTCCCTGAAGCCAGGTAACCTACCAGTATGTCTTTGGAATGAGGGAGGAAACAGGAACACCCAGAGGAAACCCACACAAACCTGGAAAGAACACAAACTCCAGGCAAATAGCACTCCAGGAACTGAGCCCAAGGCTTGGTTTATCATATACCTATTTTAAATGCAACATATACTTATTTTTTTAATGCATAAAAAATGGAACTTCTATTGCCGTAAAATAAAAATAAAATAATTTCAAACTCTCATCAGGCATTTTCTGTGGTAATACTGTATATAATTCATATAATGTCTGTGGAACATCTGCAACTGTTAAAATATTTGTATTATCTGGTATTATCATGGTAAAATGAGTCAATGATGTGGAAATACATTTATATTTTTTAATTGAAAATATTATTTTCTAGTACATTTTCCAGTAAGTATTGTAGATTCTCTCCAGTTTTTCAATACTTATGAAAACCATTTCAGAGAAATAAACATTTTTGATAATCAAGGAAAACCTGCCAAAAGTATTGGACTGAGAGGTTAATAAACAATCAGTTAATTCAAAAAGAATATAATATTGAACAAACTGATTTCTACTTATCATCCCAATTAAACTCCAAACCAAGAAAAATAAAAACGTTTTCATGGGTTTTGAAATCCCTCACAAAATTAAGGCAATCCCCTAGTAACATTAAAGTCTATTTTCATCTGCAACAGAGGGTTCAAACAGCACAGGTGGTGTCTCAGAGAGACTGTTCACAGCTGTGAGTGAATCATGCCTGCAAGACACTGCCTACTGTATGTGTTTGCCGAGCAACTAAACTCATGACTCTGCATAAAAGAGAGAGAAAAACCATAACTAAACTGAAACTGCCAAACGAAACAGCCATGGGTTTACAATGAGGCTATTGTCTGAGTTGTTTATCATCAAAGAATGGGCACACTGACAATACCAATACACAGTTATTTCCTATTCTGCAAGTTACCATGCTTTGCATTTTGCATCACAATCTTGAACTTTCCTTGCAACGGATCATGCGGTACTTAGAGGTTGCAAATGGCTTTTGCTCAAATTTGGAAAATTACCCCAAGAATTCACTCCTTAGAAAGAACATAGTGTTCAAAAGCCATTTTCTTTTCTTCAAGGTATTTGTCTTCATTCTAAACACTGGTTAAGTCAGAGACTAAAAATGAGAAGACATGGTTCAAATATATAAACATTAGAAATATATAAAAAACGTAAGAATTGTTATATATAAGAAGAAGCCGCTTGGCCTACAGTATATAACACATTCGATATTTAGGAGCTAATTGATCCAAGACACTTTGTGACAGTGCCGAGTGGGTGGAGCTGCGGCGAGCACCGGTAAAAAGTCAACGCCCCTAACTGAGGGACAGAAGCGCCGGTGAGGTTAGCAGGGACCACAAATAACACAAAAAGGGTGAAAAATGCAACAAAAAGGACAAAAGAAAGGTGTACCGCTGTGCATCGCGACCTCCAGGCTGGGCTTACCCTATTTAACAGGTCCAGCCTGGGAAAAAGAAGAACCGCTCCCACAGCAGTGACCAGACTGGACTTGTTGGACTTGTAAGGCAAAAACAAAACGAAAACATAGCGTGTGAGAAAGGTGTGCCTGCCCTGGGGAAGATACGTGATGGGACAGGCAAAAAGAAAAAGATCGCCTTACAAGTTCAAGTTCACGTTTATTTGTCATTTCAGCTATATACAAGTATACAGTGGAACGAAATACCGTTCCTGCTCGTCCACGGTACAGATACAGGCAGGACAGACAGGACACTGACATAGACATTGTAGACAGGATACACATAGTGCAAAGTGCAGATAGTGCAAATTACAAGGTAAATACATAATACAATATATACAACACACTTTATTTAAAACCTGTTTCTGGAATTGGGGTGGATTACGCGGTGGCAAACCCCCTCCGGGCCTGTCGGTGGAAAAATACTCCCTTTTCGGGGGGTGGACCTGTTCGTGCCTTCGGGGGCTGTCCAGTGTGCCTTTATAGGACCTGCCCAGTTCTGGCGTGTTGTCTAGAAGCCGGGACAGCTGGGACTACAGCCGGGACGCCCTTCCTCCAGGGCTCCGCCTCCACGCTGGGCACGCCCCCCGCGTAATGACGCAACTTTTTCAGCTGCTGCTTGAAAGAAGCCAGAGTACCAGCTTCAGCAATATGGCAGGCTTACTTGTTCCACACTCCCACAACCTTTGGCTTAAATTCATACCCCCTCTTGTCCGGTTTTAATATACTTCCACATGGATTGGTGTGTGTCCTCATATACTGTAGGTTTGTGTTTCACTGTGGATTCTAAACAGGTTCAGTGAGTTGACTGTTCCCATGTCTTTGGATCTGAATAACTCGATCTGGATAAAGATTCGTCACAATTTTCCTTGTACAGGACTAGCAAAATGCATGCTGTTTTTAGCCAGCCAGGGTAGGACTTTTCTTTAATCCATAAAATGTATCAGATTTATTTTCTCTGCACTAACTCAAGAGCAGCAGCGTCCTGTTTGTAAAATACAAAATACAATTTTTTTGTCAAATGTACACTATTCTGTATTATTAGCATCATTAGCACATTTTAAATGTAATATAACATTCGTTGATTAATATTCTTTACTTTTAACAATATATCCTAACATTTTATTTCTCTTTTTATTGCTTCCACACACTCTCTAGAAGAAACTGAGGTATCAACAAACTACTTTGCTTTTGCTACATGGAATATTTTGCAGTAAACATCATTTGCCATGTGATTTCCCCTGCTTGAATTTAATGGATTTAAGTCTTTTTGAATTACATTTACTGCCACCACAGTGTTTCTTAATCCTCCTATTTTCATGTTGTCTTCAAACTTGACTAGTTTGCTGACGATACCAGAATCGACTCTGCATCGCTGATATTAATGACTGAGAGCTGTGGTTTTAGTGGTTGTCCACATAAAGGACTTAACATTTCAGAATTATCAAGGGTGCCTGTCTTCAAATGTACAGTATTTACATTTACAAAGCATTTTTCTGCTGCCCCTCATTACCTTCATTAATGGTAAGAAATGCTGATGAAGACGTCATGCTGTTGTTAAGGAAGATGTGTCACATTGTGCTTCTTCTATTGAACTGATTTATGGCGATTTTAATCAAGTACAATTTCCATGAATGTGGAGCATCTTAGATGCATGCTTGACAAAAATGATAATTACACAGTAATTAAGCATCTCAAGTAATCCTATACTTCATTATTGTACTGGGTGGCATGGTGGCATTGCTGCCCTGCATACCTGAGTCCCTGATTTCTATTCTGGGCCTGGAGTGCTAAGTGTGGAGGCTGTATATTCTCCCCATGTTCATGTGGGTTTCCTTCAGGCGCTCTGGTTTCCTCCCACAGTCCAAAAACATGCTGGTAGGTTAATTGGTTTCTGGAAAAACTGGTCCTGGTGTGAGTGTGTGTCTGTGTTTGTATCCGTCTGCCCTGCGATGGACAGGTGTCCTGTCCAGGGTGTATCCTGCCTTGTGCCCGTTGCTTGCCAGGATAGACTCCAGCTCCCCCGCGACCCTATTACTGTATTTTCTCTCGTTGACAGCTCTCGCGCACACTTTTTTCCGATCAAGCATCACTTACTTACGGTTATGATTTCATCAAATCAACTGAATCACAGTCAACATGTTGTCAGATCTGTCTACAGAGTTTGGGACAAGACATAATAGTTATTTAGAATTTTGTATTCACAATCCTTTACTTATCTCCCAAACACAGAAAAGTGCATCCCTGCTTTAACAATCCTATGACCAAAAAAAATATGACTCCAATTTGAGCGTACACCTGTACTCTCTTGTTTTATATTAATCAATTGTCCATCCAAACTTATGGATTCTCCTTAATGTATACCACATGAGATTATAGAATTATTCCTTTGTGAGGAAATTTATCAAAAGCTTTCTATACATCTACACCACATCGTAAGTGTCATAGCTATTTTTTAAGGTTAAAAGATATGTTAACACCATATTTATTTTTACTGTTAACTATTCAAACATCTCTAACAAGTTAGTTAATACCCATGATTTGTAAATCCACACTGAGTATGCCCAAGCCTAGTACATACTCCAGATTATCTGTACTGATGAGAGTATGTGATGAATTAATATTCTGAACATATAAAGAGGAATCCAGAGAAATCGCACATCAGTTATAATCAAGCCATATGAGGGCAACATCTGTTAAGAATAAGTCAATCTTTTCTTGAATTATCACAAAATAATGCCAGCAATAGGCTTATGCTCATGTCTACTGTATGTGTTTCCTGTAGATCCTTCAATTGTGGAAATCTGTAGCATGGCAATTCAAAGCCTCAGCAGTATATATGCTGCTAGCAAACCTGCTCCTTGATACTCTTTGTCTTTAAGACAAAAAGACTGATTTGTGAATTGTTTGTCTTGCCTGTGACAATATTCCCCCGGATTCCATCAGAAAGCAAAGCAATCATGTTCATCAAAAACCTACCCTGCACATTGGACGTACATAATTCAGGCTTAGAAATTGGATACTGTATTTTGGGATCCAGTCCTGTGACACATTTGTTGTTTGTTTAAAATTTATCTTGACTGCTTGTCTGTTTTGTGGGCAGCTTTCAATATTCTCGCTTTGCTAGCAATCTGCCTTGATTAGCTCAATATTCCTGTCAGCCTGCATTTTTCCTGTGATGGACGCTCTGACAGGAAGGGCTGTCGGAGTCACTCTCTTACGGTTCATGTTCGAGTGATGGATGAGCTCATTGGTGAGTGCTAGCTGGTCTTCTGCACACCAGGCTTGTGCTAAATGAACTGAGGTGCCCCAGAGGGCTGTACCATTTGCCTCGCCAGAGAGGCAGAAACACTGTAACCACTCAGATCCTAAAGTCTGTTAAAGGTTCACCAAATCTACAGGGTCTTTCTCAGCAGCTGATTTCTCAAAGTAAAACAAACTTGAATTTTAACTTCTTTTTACATGCAAGGAGAGTTCTACGGAATACATTTCTGTCTTGCGCAAGCAAGATAAGATTGTAATAACGTGTATAGAAATAATGAGATTTAATTTGCAGTGCTGTAAAAATAGGACCTTTCACAGTTTGTTGGTGTCCCAAGTATGAAATCTGATAAGATGAATAATGAAGTCCTGGCACAATTTAATCTTTGTACTCTTTTACTTAAAACACAACTGGAGATATATTCCTTTTAGGTTTCATAAGCGTCATAAGGGCTCATAAGGAAAATATCTTACCTAAATTTGCTGAATTGTTTACAAGCTACTTTCAAATTTTGGCAAGAGCAATGTTAATTTTAGCCAAGGTGACTGCAAAATTAACAAAAAGTAGTTTTTTGTGTCATATTACATGTCTTAAAACCTTCATTTTATGATAATCTGAGCAGGATCAGATTTTTGTGGCTACAATGTGAAATTTGATAAGGCAACAACAGCAAAAAATAGTTACACATTGCCTGGAAAATTGGGTAAAACAAAGTTGCAAATGACACTGCTGTGTTCAAAGCTTGTCAGCTTGATATCTTAAGGGAACAGTACCTGAGTTCCAATTAGTGAATATTTTTATCATATTATCCTTCTGTTTTCAGTTACTTTAAACTAACAGCATGTTTTTGTCTTTGCTCCTTATGTTTTACCTTTTAGAATGATGTTTGGTGCAAAAAGCACTACTCTACACATCTAAGAAATCTAATGCTTTTACTCTCAGGGCCAAGAAAGGACACGTTTTAGTTTTCTTCAGTTTTCTTAACATTCAATGATTTTGACATTTTGCTTTTTAAAAGGTACATTAAACAATTGCCAATTAAAATGTATAAATATTTTCATTTAGAGTATATATATAATAAAATAATGATAAAATCTTACTAATTAAAAATACGTGTTTGTTAAAGCATTCCCAATATATGGAAAATCCCCTTTAGGAGGAGAATAAAGGAGTGTTAAATAGAGTAGCTGGAGCTGCTGTTATGTGTGACACAAAGAGCTTTTGCACAGGTTAAAGAAAGGAGACTTTGAAATTCACAATCTGGGAATGGGAGAAGATATAGCAAACTAGAATTAACAAAAGTAATGGACTGCTAAAAATATTTTAAATAGATATATTTGATTTGTTCATACTTAATGGAAAAAAACAAGTTTCTTTAGAAGTTGCTGCACTTTTTTGTAAATCTCTGCCTGTTTTGGGATGTACTCACTTGTTTCTAGGTGAAAGAACCATTATTGTAACATTAGTTGCCTCACATTCATTTTACCACAGGACTGAGGTGGGTAAGGAACGGGTCCATTCTGATCACCTTTGAATCTCAGGTGAATTAAAAAACAATGTTGAAACAAAAGAGTCCTCACTGAACATTTCCAGGAGCTGTAGACAATTACAAAATCCCATCTTCTGCCTGTACAGTGCAATACATAAGGTTGTTAATGGAGCGTTGTTTTTGCTCAGGTGGCCAGAGATCAGAGGCTGTTGGTTTTAATTGAGCCTGTGAGAAATGAAAAATGTGTGCCAGCTATCCTGTTATTCACCAACGAAAAACAAGCCAGCAGTGCCTAGCCTTGCGTTAGAAGCTATAATTAGAAACATGGTGCACAGCCTTATTTATTGCCTCTGTATTGTTAGTTCCATAGTTATTACAAGGTGAGTTTGCATCACAGACACACTCTGTTTCATCCACAGCCTCTCTTTTTATTTTGCTTTCTAAATGGCAAGGTACATTTAATGAGGCCCTGACATGACATGTATAATAAGACATTTTCATTCTGTTCTAATACTAGTAAATCCGCTGTTGTTTTACTGTTTGAAATAAACATTTACATTTTTATCCAACGTTCCCTTTCTTTGATTTTGGCATTCTTTCGTTCTTCACAGAGTAACAAACATACCGAGGTAACAGGATAACAGTAGTAACATATCAACTTTGTGAGAGAAAAGAAAAGTAAACTAAAGCTAGCACACAATAGTAGCTCAGTTAAAACCAACAGTTTGCTGTTGTGATTCCCCTATGTCTCTGTATTGTCTATGTCTTGTGTTTGGCCGAAGAAAGAATGGATATTTGCAAGAAAAGACAGAATGATGAAGCTGGAAAAACGGAAATTGGAACAAACCTGTGGAAACTCTGCTTCTTTATGCAAAATAATGCCAATGTTGTGAAATTGAAGCAAATCAACAAAAATCATTAAAAAACTTGTGGTTTATGAAGAGAGCCTTCCTTTCCTAACACATTTACTTGATTATTATCCATACTATCGAAAGGTCAGATTTCCTGTGTCAGAGAGAAGCAGTGGAAATACCACTATTGTTGCCTCAGTTTTGTCCCTGTGTTTAATAATGCTGCCTATGTGCACCTGTGGCCATGACTGTTCGGAGAATATTAGAAGTATGCTTTCCCTTGTTGGCCAAAGTCAATATTTCAATTTCCTGACCAAGGCCGTATCTTATTTATGTGTTTTTATTATTTTGTCTTCCTTATACCTTAACAGCAGTTCAGGGCTCCAGGTGGCTGGGTGACGGTGTGATTTGCCTTTCTCGCTCATCCTGAATGGCCTTATTTTGGTGTAATGAAAGGGTGTTTCTGCTGGCTAACACAAGTGAGATTAGCTGCCCGGTCTCTTTTTATGACGCTCTTAGTGCAAAATTGATGAAGAACTAGTTTTTATCAATGTTTCCAGATAATTACTTTTCCATTGGCATGCAGAGATGCACCTGCAGACAAGAGCCCACGTCTTTGTGAGAAATATAGTGTACATAATATATATCCACAAAAATACTTTGTTGCACAAAAAAATGTGAAGGTGTATTGTATATAGCCTTTGGCTTTAAGTTTAGCAGTATTGAAGAAAGATCATAGTCTTCATTATTATGAAAGACCTTAAAAAATAGCCCTGGGTTGAAAACATATCTTGTCTTATAACATTGCCAACATCAACATTTTAGAGCTGTGTTTCAATATCCAGACTGTGTGCGGACAACAGCATGTTCAGTATAATGTTTCTTCTATAATGCATTGACTTACATTTTTGCATGAAAACTGTGTTTTTTTGCCATTTGTGGTTTTCTTTACAATTTTATGCTGTACTCCATTACCTGTCTGCTATCAGAATTACCTTGGAGATGTGAAAGAAGGATGGAGATCGGGTTCAACGTTTTTCCATACTGAGGTCCATATGTATGTAGTCAGTATGTTTGATTGTTATTAAGGCAGAAGTGAGGAGTAGAGATGAATGTTCTAGCTAGTAACTGGCAGACTGTAGGTGTTAATCCTGGGTTTGGTACAGCTGTTATAACCCTTAGTAAACCGTTATGCACTCACTGTGCAGTGCATAGTTTTATAAATGGGTACAAATGTAAATTGCTTCACATAAAATTTAACATTTTTTATATCTATATTTATATATTTTTATTTACATCAGTAAAATAATAAATACTTTATTTTGCTGGATGTTTTGGGTCCCCAAAGCATACACCAAGAAACAAGTTCTTTAGAAACAGACCTCAGAGTCATTTCAAGACTAATAATAATAGCCCTGGCACTGACTTGACACTTTCTCAGGTTCTAATGATAAGCTGTCAGAAAAGTCTCAACCAAAGCTACTTTATATAAAAATGACACACAGGTGTCCTGATTTGTCATAGAATGACCTTTTAAATTGGTAAGAAATATGACAACATATTAACAGCTCAAACTTCCTTTGCATAAGGAATTGTGTCTTATTATCAGGAAATCCGCTTTTGTTTTGTATAACTACTGTGCCCTACCGTTAAAGTGGTATAGCCTTGCAGGTGTGTTCCAGACAGAAAGAGAATTAATGTAGTACCTCTAGGGCAGTGGTACTCAACCTGGGCTGCCAGCTTCCCCTGGGGAAGTGAGATGGTTTTTCTGGAGGCACAAAACAGGCCAGTTTAGAAATTAAATCAGCTAAAACACAAATTAAGTACAGACAAGTAAGAACGACTACTTCATCGTTTCATCGAACCTGAGCATTTTAAGGTAACCTTGAAAAGTGTGGAATGTTTTCACTGTTACACAGTTATTTAAAAATGAGAGATGTAGGCCTGATGGTTATGCGATTGCTGTTGCACAAAGAAAGGATGTGATTGTCATTAGAGGTTTTGTAGACTTGGAAAACCACATAAGATAAAACACTTTTTAATTTAAGATTTTTTCCATATCCCTTATGGAATGCTAGAAGTGTAAGTGTAATTCGCAAGAGTCAGTAAATACTGGATTATTTTACAGAGTATTTATTTTCTGCTAAAAACACAATTATGAATGAGATGGCTGTTTACACACTTTAACACCTCTGCAGTTAATTAAATTACTTTAGTTTAATTGGTAGTTTTATTAAAATATGTCACATTGTATTACACCACAATTAATTTAATTATGTTTTGTATTCCTTTTGTGGGAACCTTATGGATATCACTTGGAAGTTTTAATGAATGTACTTGTCAATTCTTCTAGTCAAGCTGTAATAAAAATTTGGGGAGCCTTACTGTTGAGTTTCATTTTGTTCCTTTATAATGGGTAGGCCAGTTCCATTATAACCAATATGGTACAACAGTTAACCTACAATTCAAATTAACCTGAAAAGTTTTATCTATGGATCTGAAAGATCTAAAAATATATACATTTTTTTATTTTTAATTTAAAAAAGACCACAGAGGACACATTTTTAAAACAAACACGTGGAATGTTAGTTTTTTGCATTTGTATTATTTGCTCTGTATTTTCTGGTTTGTACATTTGGTTTCATCTTCCTGTGAGCTCGATAAATACCTAAAAATAATGAGGTGTCAAATAATACAAATCTGAGGTGGCAAATCCACATTTTGAAATGATTCTCTATTTCTTGTAACAGTCAGCAGCATATTAGTTATGCAGCTTCTTGTGTGTTTCCTCTTTCTGAGTTGCAAAACAAGACATTGCAAAACTTGATTAATACAGGATGCACAGCCATAAAATGTTCAGTACTCATATAAGGCTTTGTATCTAAGTGAAGCACTGGATTGAAGATCTGTATGGCCTGCTCACTAAACAGTTCTCTCTTTATCAGACTTAAGTCATCACACCAAAGCTGGGCTAAATGGGAAAGCAGGATAGCTCTACACTCACTGCTTGCTTTTGTCTGATGTGCTCTTTGCACCTGGAACACCTACTAGTTAGGACAGACGTTGTGAGCAGAGGAGAGTAGAGAAGTAGTATAATACATAAATCTACCCTTGTCAGCTGCTTAAAAGTCTACTTTGTGTCATTCATTTGAAACTTTGTATACATATTTCTCCTCTTAGTTTTCTAAATTATTAAATAATTAAGAAATTATTTAAGGAGCCTTATGATGTATATTCTGCTTATAGCTAAGTCCCTTGTTTTGTCTTTAATGTTTGTATTCCCTTCTGGGTCTGTTATCCTTTAAAAGTATAAAAATGTTTAATGCATATTAGATGCTCAGCTGAGTCGGAAATTCTGTTCTCAATCTTCCTGTTTAACTTCCTTTACTTTTCTGGATATGCACATAGAAGATTTGCTCTTCTATGAACCCATGAGATTTAGACTGTGGTTTCTAATAATATCTTATACTCGTTAAAGGTTGAAGAAATAGCCCCCAGTTATAATTCATTAGAGGAAGCGCAGTGTGCTGTAGTTTGCGTTTTTCTGCTTATTCGTAGTCAAAGTTTTGAGACCCTGTTCTATGGTTCACAGCTAGAAAACACGGTTGCTTTGAATATTTGAGGTTGGCCAGGGCAAAGATTTGTGACTTTCTGTGAGCACTGGTAGCCTGTGTGATGCATAGCATTACTGGTGTGTGTAGGGATACAGGTGATATCTTAATCCTCCCCTGCAGTCTACAGTCTATTACTATTATTATTGGTCTTATCTTTTTCGTGACAGTGGCTGAACAAAGGAAGCTGACTGATAGTGAGCCTATTGACAAGAGGCAAAGAAAAGTGATGTCTATTTCTTTTCCTCTGCAAGTGGAGTAATGAGATTGGCTGGAGGCAGATGAAACTTATGCTTCAGTCGGTCGTTTTGGCATCAACAAGTCAACCTTGTTTATATGAAGATAAATGAAGAACAAGTCTGGTGTTGCTGCCAGTGCACCTCGGGGTTGTTGCAAGTTGCGACGATCCACTTGAGAAAAAATTCAAGAAACTGCGGATCAGTCTCACAGGAACATAGCAGACCAGTCATCCAGGACTTGGCTCTTCATATTGATGAGCACCTTGCAGGAGGGCATGGAGAGAGGTCATTGTGGTGGCAGTAGAGGCTGGTTCGATCATTTTAAAAGGTGCTTCAGCTGCCATAATGTAAAAATAACCGAGGAATATGCACCAGCCCACCATGAAGCTGCTATGACATTTCTGGATCTCTTACGGAAAACTGTAGATTAGAAGGGATATAAGCCAGAACAAGAGTTTAACTGTGTGGGAATTGTCTTGTTTATCACATCTTAAACCGTGGTGTTTAGAAACATATTACAAGCCTGTGTACAGGAAAGTTAATAAGAATATAAGAAGGGTTACAAATGAAAGTCCATTTGGCCCATCTTGTGTGCTTGGTAAATAATTACCAGCAGTTTCAACATGATTGTCGTGTCTTTACAGAAATGGTGAGACTCTCTATGAGCAGGTGGATACAAGTTCATAAAAGCAGTGAATGTCGCTTACAGTTGTATGCAAAGGTTTGGGCACCCATGGTCAAACTGCATCTGAATCTCTAAAGTCTAAAGAAGTTAACACAACCTCTGCAGGGTACAAACTTAAACATGACCTATTTCTGCACGTTTTAATGCACAATTACTATTTATTTGCTGAATTGAACTGATTGAAAATATAAAATATTGAATGTTGAAGTTTGGACACCCTTCCAGTTTTGGAATGGCCTTCACAGTCCCCAGACTAGATTATTGAAGAAGAGATGAACAGTTTTGCAAGGAAGAGTGGGGAATAAAATCCTAAAGGAAGAATAGAAGGACTCTTAGCTGGCTACAGGAAACATTTGGAAGCTGTGATTTCTGCCAAAGGGGGTGTTACTAAGTACTGACAAACTGTACCCAAACCTTTGCACCTGCCAAATTTACTGGTTTATTTTTTTCAATCTGTTAAATTTAGCAAATAAATAGTAATTGTGCATTAAAATGTGCAGAAATATTTTTGTATCCTGCAGATGTTGTGTTAAATAATTTTCACTTCAAGATTCTGTGAAACTTGCAACTTGACCAGGGGTGCATAGACTTTTGCATACTCCTGGATGTTTCTGTAGTGCTGAATGATTTGCTTGATGATTAATCTTACAGTTTCACATTGAACCTGCAGACTCCATGCACGAGTGTCGAGTTCATTATGTTGTTTTATTCTTACAGTTGCGGTTATCTTTGAAGTGTGAAAGAGCAGAAATGTGTGATAGAATTTACAAGTAGTGTGCTAAATTTCGCATTGTTTTAGTCTGTTACACGAAGACCTGAGCTCTCACATCTCCATTTTGACACATTCTTCCAGAATGTAGTGATAATTTTCTCCAGTTCAGCAGTATGTGGAATGGAATAAATTATGTGAAGTAATTCAGTATTACCCTTTTTTTTAGATTTGTTAAAGATGATTTACATAATGTATTTATGCCAACAGTATGATTAGTTTTGAAAGTCAATGTTGAGCAATATAATTTCATTGACTTGTAAGTCCTAACTTGTTAGGATAAACCCAGGATCTGGCAGGATGGTATGTGGTTCAGGAGTGTGCCATCTCTGAGACTTGCTTTCTTCTCAGCAGTCTTGGTTTGGAAAGCATTTGTCAGGAAGCTCAATAAACAAATATGTTGTATTCTTATGCACAAAAAATATGCAAAGAGTCCAAGAGATGCTCTGGTGTGAATCCTCTCAGCAGTGGAGACAGCACTCAGATGGATTGGCTTCAGTTGTCCTCAGTAAATGGGAGTACTCTATTTACCTAAGGTGATAAATCTTCCAAGGAGAAGAGTGTTAACAGGGTGGATTTTATTACAGTGATGCAGCACAGTCCCCATTACTGTAAGCTAAGTCTTATTTATAAAGGATAAATTGAAATTGTGGACCAGAAGATATGAGATTGAAATTGCTTATATATCTTGTCTTTATGTTTAGATTAATGTAGACAGTAGTCAGGGTAACGCATAACTCCTTTAAAGATATGTTGTCTTCACTTAGGGGCAACAAGATTTCCATTACTTGGGCAGTTTTTGTTATTGTAGACTTCTGAGCTCTAAATATCTGTTGCGCGATTGCTGAACATTTCCGAGCTCTTTTGTGATGCAGAGACAGGTGGACGCAGCCATTCTGTAGCAGTTAACTTCTACAAATTGTGAAAATAAATATGAGAGCCGAATATGCAAAGTGTCACAAAAGGAGACAGGGTATGTGGCTAGCTGTGTGTAACCACTTATGAACCACTCAAACGTGGATGAAAATAGCCCACATTACATGCTCATAATTGCCCACCTGGGTGTTCTGAGACCTGAGGCAATAGTGTGAGCCCCCAATGTGCAATTAGTGATCCAGTGTGCTAGCAAGCGCTTCTTCAGTACTTAAATATAGCTGGAGTTCTAAGAGGGATAAAAAAAACATCTAACAGTGGTGAGAAAACAAACGTATGTCTTTTAAAATGGCAAGGTGTGAAATTAATGGCTAAATATCTCTTGGTTTGGATCAGTTGAGATTTAGGACTGAAACGATGAAGTATAAAAAATGAGTTAGCTCAGTGCTATAATGGTAGAAGGGTTGAATGTACGATATGTACATGGCTACTAGCTGATCCATGTTCATCATGCAGGGCCTGAAGTTGTTTTTGCAACAGGCTGGATAGTATCCAAACAAAACGCTGGTGTAGTGTAGGGAAAACTGTTCCTTTCTGGGGGGATACTCATTTTAGTGTGAATACGCTAGTGTATTAGTGTAATCTTTACTGGTACTCATGCCAATCCATTTTTGAACTGCTTTATCAAGAACAGGGTCATGGGGCAGCCAGAGCCTATCTTGGCAAGCAACGGGCACAAGGTGGGATACACCCTGGACAGGACAGCAGTCGATCGCAGGGCACACACAGGCAAAAACATGCACACACTCACACCTGGACCAGTTTTGCCAGAAGCCAATTAATCTACCAGTATGTCTTTGGACTGTGGGAGGAAACTGGAGCAGCCAGAAAAAATCCACACGTTGAGCCCAGGCCCCCAGCACTGTGAGGCAGGAACGCCAGCCATGCCATCCTGTTACAAAATACCAAACAAAATTGTGTCTGAAGCAAAAGAGAAGGAACAGCAGAAATGAATTTTGCTTATCCCAAAAAGGGAAAGGGAAGAAATGAAGTTTTTCATACAGTCTATGAATAACTAAAACATTACCTAACCTTTTTTCTTGTGTTGCTCACCTTAGGTAGTACACCTGGACATTTGTAATATTTGTAACATTTGTAATGTATTTCATGGCCATCATCCAGGAAAACACTCACAAGTGTTTCATTCTTATGCAGGTATCTTATCACAATAAGAAAAAAGGAAAGCGTATATTTTGTTTTTTCTGTTTAAGCATATATTTTGTTAATTTTCTTATCCAATTTGTAGTATAATTAATAATTAATATAATCTTTGTTATTTGCCAGTATCTATTAAATTTGAAAGCTTAATGTTCAGTAATACAGGGTTAGTCAAAATGTAAACTTTTGTTTTTTCCTCCACAGAAGGCAAAGGATTGTAAGGTTACTGTTAGAAACTTTGACAGTTTATTACAAATTAATTAAACGGGTTACTGTGACAAAAAAGGTTTCAAACGAAAGCATACATATCAAAATTTTACGACAGCATTTTGACTAACCCTGTATAATTATGTATTAAACCCCAGTTTTTGGTATAAAGCATCTATAGGAACACTGGATAGTGGAATATGTAACTGTAATTAAATGTAATAGGCCAAGCTAATTTTATTAGTATGATATTTAGACACAGATTAACTTGATTGGATTCTACCATAAACCTCTTTTGGGTGGAATTAATTGATTAATGTTGCCTAAAATGAGGCTAATTTGTTTTTTTCCAAATTACTCTACCCTTATACATGACCTGTCACTTGCAGTGCAGCCCAGTTAATTGTCATTGAATGTATGTAAATGAAGTTCGACTGTGTGAACAGAGCTTAATTGAGACAAGGGCCAGAGGGAGGGGACCGGGTGGTTGTCAGCTGGAACACTGCCCTAAAAGGCCAAAGGGATTGAATTAAGAGGGTGGAACAAAGTTCAGTTTTTTTTTTCAGTTTATCTCTTTGTTGCTATTGTCATCTCTTCCATTTGTTGCATTAAAGAGAAAGTCCATCATTTAAGCTCTATTTTATTGGCACTAAGAGAGTCTTTTTACCTTGTCTCCCTAGTACAAAGGATTAAAATGAACATATACTCCATCTGGTTAAGATTAGGCAAATGCAGCTCGCTGATCTGTTGGTGGGGCATTTAGCATTGCTTGTTTTATCCAGTATACTGCGTACTGTACAGGTATGATTCTGTGGTTCCCTGTTAGTCAAAAGTAGACACTCTGTCCACATGACATCAGTAGGCAGCAGTGTGCAGCAGTGTTGGGACCTGGAAGGTAGGACACTGCAGTTCCTCTTGAGCAAGATATTTTACTGAGATTGCTGCAGGAAAATGTAAAGCTGTCTAAATGTTTAAATGGGCACAGAAGTAAGTCACTTTGGATAAAGGCATTAGCCAAGGAAGATAATAATGTCAGCCCATGAAGGAGCTCATTGCAGACACTGAACAACTTTTACTGTCTTCAATGCTTAAGGAGCATAACACTTATAATTGTGGTATTTTACATTTTTGTTACACAAACAACTTAGGATGGAGCACCTTTTCTGTAGCAGAATCTTAAAAAGGAATTATTCCCAAGTTGTGGTGGGTGACATCGTCTGTTGGGCGGGTCATTCTTCTTCAAGTTGCACTGGCTCCACTATAAAGAGACCTTTAGTGTTAAGGGCAGACTGCTTAAACTTAAAGGTCTATGTTAGTTAGAACTTAAAATTAGTCTTCTTTATTTCTTTTCCAATAGCGTAAATCGTCTCTGGGGAGCAGTGGTCATCTTCCTCTGTTCTCACTTCGGGAGATTCTCGGGATTCTTCGGGAGATTTCTTGGACTCTGCCCGACACACATTTGGATTGTAAATTTGGTTACGTTTTTAAAAAACAGTTGAATTTTGTGGGGTTTACTCTCAAGGACCAGGAGCCAAAAAGTTCTGCCGCCATCTCTATCACCGCTTTCCGGAAGTCTAGTTTTCTTTATTAATAAGTCTGAAGGTCTAATTTTCCAACTGCAAAATACCCTCAGAGGATAAATGGTCTAGTTAAAGTGAGTTTTAAATAGAAAGGCTCACATTTAAATTGAAAAGAAACCAAGAATAACTAATGTGTGGTATACTGCATCATTTGATACTTATTAAAATAACTATTTTCATGCATTATTTTATGGTAGCTATTTTTAATAAGTTATAAATGGTGAATGGTAAATCTTTATTTTATGCAGCACGGTGAGCCACATTTGCATTCCAGAACATATTTTTCTTTATATCACTCTCACATAGCAGAGTGCACATTTGTTTTTTTCCAGCAATGCTGGGGTGAGAGAATGCCCTGGCTTTCTGTCCTTACTGTGAGTAGTTGCAGAAATGTTGCAGTAGACTGCAGAAAAGTTGTCAATAATCAATAAACACTACGGGCTTCATGACATGCATTTCATCTTTAGTTAATTTTTTGAAACAGACTATAAAGTTTTGAAAAAATGTTTTTTACATGTATCCATAATGAGTATATATTAAAGCAGGAGTTAAATGCTCCTAAAATGGCCATTTTCAGAAACATTATCAGTCTAAAAGAGACCGATGGCACAACAGCTTCCAGTGAGAGCCAGTGCGATCAATGTCTGTGGATGTACCGTCCCCCTTGAGATCTTTCGAAGGAGAAAGCAATATTGAGTAGCTTATGATGACATATTGGCTGTCGTTATATCCTTGGGTTTATTTGTATACTTGGCTAGAATCTTGGATGATATACTCTGATCCATGGGGAAGCATTTTTAGATTCTGCTTTTAAGGTTATGGCTACAAAATTCCTGGGATTTAAGCACTTGTGTCAGATCAGGTGTCCTTATTCCCCTACAAACTTACGGTACATCAGCTCTGCTGTTTGTAGATTGATGGGTTTGATGGATCATGCAGTAAAGCTCAAAATCCTGGATATTCTGCTATTACATGCTCAGAAAAAAGTGTTTAAAAATGGGGAAAAAAACAGCAAGAATGATTAGGGTTCTTATCCTGGAATATAAACGTTTACAGTTTGATTGAGATTGTGGAATTCTTTGATGTGTTGTTTATATTTTTGTTTGTAATTCCCATACAGTATAAAAATATGTTTTGTTGGTTGCCAACTGATTTCTAATGTATTCTCGTGTCAATTCTTACTACTGCCCCTCCACAAAAGATAAAATAATATTTCATAATAATTATTCATGCTAATCATTCACATTTGTTAGCTTGGCTATTCTTGCGAATTTGTATCTCCACGTTGGTCCCTTGGAAAAAGGCGTAAGAGGAACCCTAATGCTATTTTTATATTTCAGGGTTTGAAGGGATCGTCATTAATGAGTGCATTTCAAACCACAATGAAAGTAAAATGTACATAAAAACATGTCAAACCTCCAATTTACATCACAAAATAGACGAGAATTCCACGTGTACGCAGCGCCATTTTCAGAACGAGGCAACAAAATCTACGGTGAGGTGAAACGGCCCTATGACATTGTATACATCTCTTTTAAGCCAATGGAAATATTGCTCTTGACTTCGAGAAGGCTTTGCTCATAAATACTACTTGTTAACTCTGCATGCAGATCACGTTGGAACATTTCTGCGGTGAAATGTCTGCTCCACAGCCTGTATTTATTGTCACTGTAATGACTTCTGTAAGGTGATATATCCGTAGTACACGTTACATTAGTCATTAAAGCGACTTGTGAGCAGGAGGAGCTGCTTCATGTTACAGTTCGTGCGAACTCTTTCGCCCGTGGCCAGACCAGGGATTTGCGTCAATATGGGGACTATACGTTACTTTCACAAAGTTCACGATTTTGTGCTTGATTCGGAATTTGTAAAATTTTGCAAGCTGTCAATTAACTTATTTTGTTTTTAATTAATTAACGTAATTAAAAACCTGTCTAGAGAAATTGGAATTGCAGTTCTTCTTTAAGCATCGTAGCACTGCCCTCTCACTGCTTTTGGACAATGTAGTTTTGGAAGCTGTAAGTTATATTCTCCTCTCATTTTCTTTAATGTAAGGGATGGCTTGGAAGAAGCCGGTAAATCCTTCAACCAAAACCCAAAAGGGTTAAAGAAACTGTCAATAAAACTGAGATGTGAGTAATGATACTTAACTGCTGAATGTGCTATGGAAAAACGCTTGTAAGGCTATAAGTGTAGCAAGAGAAAATATAGAAATATAGGTTTTCTCCTTAATTTTTGGTTTTTAACTGAATTATATTTGGATGTTAGAAAAAGTGGAAGCCTGTTCTAGAGCAAAACGTTTTGAAAGGTGGCCTATTATTTTACTTGGGTTGTGTTGTCACGGGAATAACAGAAATTTACATACAGTTGGTAGCAGCCTTTTGATAAGACAGTCACTGGAGTAAAATACATTTAGTTTCTGTTGAATAGGTCAAGCTCAAATCCTTATCACTGGAGAAAGATACAGTCAGTCTCAGTTGAAAAATGTCAAAACCCATATTGTACAGTTTCAGGGTAAAATATATAGATACCTACAATGCAAGTAAAATTTCACTTCGTCTCAATATAATATCTGACCTGTTTCGTGCAAAACGTGAAATGTCTGTCCTAGTTTGGCATCATATGAAGGAGTCAGGAATTATAGGGGAAATTAAAAAGGCTTGTTGAAATGAGTCATTTTAATAGTACAGAGGAGGGACTTGTTTTCCTCCTCTAAGATTCCAAGAAGAATTTAGCGTATTAAATTGTGATTAAGCCATTTCTAAATTAAGACTTTGCTGTTTGTTTTGTCTGTGTTGGCTGTTGGCTGTTGACATACTAAATTTAGGTTCCCACAAAACAGATTCCCTGCAGTCATGTGGATTGGGCCCACTTCCAGTGGTGTGAAAGCTTAGTTTTAGATTAAACTGGAAGGCTTCAAAAACAGCACATCATGAGGGAAACACATAGCCAGCAACGAAGAGATTAATATAAATACTAATGTAATATGAATGTATAAAAACGTGTAAAACCGTGTAAAATCTCCAATTTATATTACAAAACAGATGAGATTTCCATGTGAGCGCAGCGCCATTTTAAGAACGAGGCAACCAAATTTACAGTGAGGTGAAGCGGCCCTATTACATTGTATACTGTACATCTCTTTGAAGCCAATGGAAATATTGCTCTTGACTTCAAGAAGGTTTTGCTGATAAATACTACTTGTTAACTCTGCATGCAGATCACGTCAAGTAACATTGATCAAGTAAAGGAAACAACTTTAATCGCAAACCTATCAGTTAAGTTGAATACCATGAATTGCTCTGTCTCTGTCTTCCTCCGTGATTAGAAAGCCCACCTGTAATGAAATGGGCAATAAGTCTGCAAGCTCTCTGACAAAATCATCTCCAGCCTGTTAGGCCCCACACAGCTGACACAGAACCTGGAGTGTTCATTACAATGTAAAAACACAACGTCACACGGAGATGTGGAAGCTGGGTAGAGGTAGGGAGAGTCTTACTCACTAGTGAGATTCATCACACGATTCTAGCCATTGATTTAAACTTTCTCTGATTTGAAAGTTGTGGTGAACAACCTTCAGCTCAGTTTCATCCGTCCCTGCTATTCTTTCACCCAAAACCCCGTCAGCCACACAGAATCATGAATAAGCAAATTTGCAAATTAAGAAGCCAGGGCATTGGCTTCAACAACATGGCTGGGTAGCCTGTTCCAAACTCGCTCAACCGTCTGGGTAAAGTAGTGCCTCCTGTTCTCAGAATCTGTTACAGATTCCAGATATATTCAGTCAAAATTGTTGGCATCATTGATAAAGATGACTTAAAAAAGGCTGTATAAAATAAACAACACCAGTAATGAGTTGATATATATTGGGCAGAGCGGTAGCTCTGTGGCTAAGGATCTGTGCCTGGGGCTGGAAGGTTGCTGGTTCAAATCCCACAGCTGGCAGAGGAATCCTACTCTGTTGGGCTCCTGAGCAAGGCCCTTAACCCCAGCTACTCCAGGGGTGCCATACAATGGCAGACCCTGTGCTCTGACCCCAGGCTCTCTCCCTGTCTGTGTGTCTCATGGAGAGCAAGCTGGGGTATGCAAAAAGATAATTCCTAGTGCAAGAAATTGTAAAGGGTTAATAAAGTGGTGTTAATTAATATTTTATTTTATTAATGATTCATTGTTACTGATATTCATTGGTAGCTTTAATTTGCCTCTTCAATTCAAACCACATTCTGGCATGGAGATGGCCTTTAATCATAGATTTAGAGACTCTGTCTCAGAGATGCAATCAGGATACACTTCCGGCATCCTCTATCAGGCAAGTTTACCACTTTTCCAGTGCTTTTAAACTTCTTACTTATTGCACTAATAGTGGTTAGTGGTGTGTTTAGTTGTTTTATTTTTGTTACGCATTACCTGATTTATGAAGATCAGGGACCACTTGTCTCTTTTCATTTCTGACTTCTTTGCCTTTCCCCATGGTGATGATAATAAGGAGATCTTACATGTGTGCTACTTCATTTTTGTACTCCAGTGAAACAGGAAGCCATTGAAGGCCACAATACAGTTCCTGAAGACTGAGATAAACACAAAAATAGTAGCTTGTTAATGCAGATTTCATTTCGTTTGATTTTGTTTATAGAGCCTTTATTGTTCCTCTTTGAGTGCCAGTAATTTTGGAGGTGACCATAGTTCCTACTTGTTTCTTCTTGCTCGTGTTTAACTGTTGTTTCCAAAGAAGTCCAAATTTTATAGTGCTAGATACTGTAAATACTTGAATCAGGTCTGCACAAGAGATGTGCAGTTTAACTGTCCGACCGTCGGTCAGTTTTTAAATAAAAAACTGAAAACGGACTTGAACGCTTTCGGGTTTTTTTTGTTTTTTAATGGATAATATTTTTGCAATATTTGTGATGCTTTTTGGTGTCTGGCAACAACATTTCTGTAGTTAAACATTAACTGACAACTTTTATAGCACAGGAACTTGCATTGGTCTTTTTAATTGGTCTGTCTTTGATGTTTTGGTACTCTATTCCCTGTATCTGTTTGGAAAAGGGAAACTAGAGAACGTACAGTCGCACAAGTTGATGAGAAAAGCTATACAGGAGTTTTGCTAGCTGTTGTCAAGTTTTCGATTACCCAATAAATCTTTGAATGTCGTTTGTCTTTCTTGTTACAACAATAGCTTTTCAATAATATGGTGACCACGATTATACAAAATATTCAGAGGCCTTACAGTTGTATCGTCCATTGATTTAAATTCTACACTTTTAACTACAGTATATATGTACATATACATGTGTAGAACATATAAATATGCAATCACATTAACACCCAAGTCTTTTTAATAATTTTACATGTAGTAATGTTGTTATACATTAATGAGTGCTGTTCATGAATCAAATTTTAAAGATTGATATATTTAAATCCTTTTAAAATAAAACCAAAATAAAATGGTGGCCTTTTTTCAACTGTAATTAATCGTGACCATTAATAAAGTATTTTTAAGCTTTTACTCACTGCTCAAAAAGTGTTTTTCTCACAACTTAACATTGACTAAAATGTTTAAGAGAACCGTAGAAACAGCATTGATAAAAAGTGGATTTACAATGATCGATAAACAGTATTGTTTCTGTAAATTGTTTGCAAAAAAAGTTAGTTTTAATTACAGAAATATTACAAATTTAAAACGCCATTTAGAGGTGTACCATAAAAGTGAATATGAACAGTTAATCGCAAACAAGACAGATGATACTATGCAATCGCAAACAGTAAAGCTCCCTTTATTCCTGTAACCAAAATGTGCATTGCTGAAGTAGTCATCTGAATTTGATGTTGAACAAAATTGCCATTCTTGCAAAAAATAACATGGGGTGTAGAAACCAGTGTTTTTGACTAAAACAATCGATATTTTTGTCAGCAATGTATATAAATATATAAATCTGTTTATATATTTTATAATTTTACTCAAACACATGATAAAAACAGAAAATATTTACTGTCTGGGTTTTTTTTTTAGGAGAAACCTACTAACCAGGAGAAACCAGGCTAGATTCAGTTTTTAGGGAGAACCTGTGGAGTAAACATGACAAGTCAGAAAGATTGAACTGTGCAGAACAGCTCATCTGTCTCAGCCTCAATCTCTGTGACTCTCACTAATTTTAATGTGTGTCAGCAAAATAATGTAAGACACCTGTCTTGATTGCTTGATTGATTACTTTAAGAGTAGCTGTATCATCGTTTGCTATTTATGCTGTACATACAGTAAATATTATTTTAAATTATGTCAGTGTGTAGTATGTGTGGATCAGTATTCTTATACCCACGCTTGCAGGATGTTATGGTCTTCAAAAATGTAACATTAACAACATTGGTATATCTATCACTTAAAAAAACGAAAACTGCCATTTTTTGTATAAAACTGACCAGAAACTAAACCGACCTAAAATATCAAAACTGCACATCCCCAGTCTGCACATGGTTTTTCTTTGTTAAATACTAAAAGACGTTCTCAGTCTGGCAGACGATGACATGCTTCTGAGCATGGTGACCAAATACATCATACTCTTTTAGCATGACATCCCTTGTTTTAAATTCTCACACTTTTAATTATATGCAACACTCTGCAACTCACAACTGACAACCCACTGAAGCTAAGCAGGTGTGACACTTGGTCAGTACCTGGATGTGAGACCTCCTGGGAAAAACTAAGGTTGCTGCTGGAAGAGGTGTTAGTGGGGCCAGCAGAGGGTGCTCACCCTGTGGTCCATGTGGGTCCTAATGCCCCAGTATAGTGATGGGGACACTATACTGTAAACAGGTGCTGTCTTTTGGATGAGATGTAAAACTGAGGTCCTGACTCTCTGTGGTCATTAAAAATCCCTGGGTGTTTCTTGAAAAGAGTAGGGGTGTAACCCCTGGTGTCCTGGCTGTGCAAGTGTAAGTGTAAGCAATTATTATTATTATATATCCTCATATTCTGTTTGCCTTTTCTATTTCTTCACTCTGTTGTCTGTAAGATCCAAATGAATGAACTTTCAATGTTAACACCTCATTTGTTTTGTCATTGGTAGCTTCTACAAGTTCAATATTCTTGTTATTTGATAACTTAAAAAAAAACTTTGTTTCTTGTGCAGTTTTTATCCATTGTAAATTATACTCTAGCAAATACCATGCTTTATCAGACTGTTAATTTTAGAGATCTTGTTCGGCCCCTGGTTTATTTATTTTAATTTCATGTCTTTGATTTAAGAAACTGCTGAAGTCAGTCTTTTATTAAGTTTGATGAACTACACAAAAGCAATCGTGGATTTAGCGTGGAGGCTATAGTTATGGAGGATAGGCTGGTGTTGAGGCAGTCAACCTCTATTTTGTACCAGAAATCCGGAAACCAATGATTATACAAAGAAAAGCAGCTGCCTTATTACATTCACTGAACCGTTAAATAGGAGGCTTGTAGCCCGTTAAAATTAATAGGGAAGCCGGCAATCCAATGTCATTATTATAAACATGGTGATTAGCTGTCAAAACATTGCAAATGTTCAGTGATGTATGATGGTTTTGTGATAGCAGCTTGCAATTATGATTCTTTTTACCTTTACCTTTGAAGAAATAAGGTAGATAGCTCTGAAAATATGAATTTGTCCTTACTGGCAGATTAGTAGCAGAAGAGTAGCAGAGACCTTTTAGTTCTGGTGAGGGGTAAAATAGATGCTTTCTGGCTCCAGGTTGTCATCATGAATGACATCAGCTCACTGAAACAGTTCTATGTTTAACTT